>NC_086050.1:18894112-19200806 GCF_947568885.1 Cydia strobilella
TTTTTTTCTTAGAAGTTCTATATGAGTGGACCAGCGCAATTGTGTGTCTAAATGTATACCTAAGAACTTAACATTAGCGGCTTTTGCTACTAGTAGAGGCAGATCATACGGTATGCTATTTGTGTGTCTAAGAAAAGGAAAATATACCGTTTTGTCTAAATTTATTTTAAGACCATTACAATCAAACCAGTAGGATAATTCCTCCCAAGTTTCGCCTATTTGAGTTTCAAGTAAATTCATATTTTCATTACCTATTATTATACTTGTGTCATCTGCGTAAAGATAAGGTGTACCATGAGTTATATTGGATTGCAAGTCATTGATAAAAATAATAAATAGTAAAGGCCCTAAGACAGATCCTTGGGGGACTCCACAGTCAATTGCTGTCTTAGTAGAATTAACATAACTAACACAACCGGAATTATCTACATTAACTATTTGAACAAACTGGGTTCTATCCGTTAAGTAAGATATCAGTAATTTTAGAGTTGGTCCACGGATTCCGTAATATTGCAACTTATCAATTAATATTTTGTGGTTGACACAGTCAAAAGCTTTACTTAGATCGCAAAAGATACCCGCACATTTATAATTTTGGTTAAGATTGTTCATAACGTCTAGGACCAATTCAGTAATAGCTGCTACTGTATTTCGATTCTGTCTAAAGCCAAATTGTTGAGAACAAAAGTAATTGCATTTTTCAAAGTGATTAATAATTCTATTTGCAATTGCCTTTTCAAAAATTTTGGAAAATACAGTCAGCAAAGAAATAGGACGATAATTCGATATCTCCTCTTTACTATCCTTTTTATGCAAAGGAATCACTTTTGCAGTTTTAAATTGGATTGGAAAAATCCCATCACAAATACACGTATTGAAAATGTCACACAGCGGTGCGCAAATAGCTTCTATGTTATGTTTGATCAGAGTCGTACTTATATCATCCGGACCGCATGAACTTGTGTTTTTCAGTAGCTTGACGATTCTTATGATTTCAAAATCATCAACGGGTGACATAAAAGCAGATTTAGTATTATTTATGTGACTGTTTCGTAAAAGATTCATATGTTCACTACCATGATCTGAATTGATTTTGAAGACTTTACCCACGTTAACAAAGTATTCATTAAAAATGTTGCTTACTCTTGTAGGATCATCAATTATATCATTATTAACCCGGAGTTTGATTGTACTTTTGTCAGAAATTGATTTCTTGGCAGTATTTTC
The DNA here is from genome assembly GCF_947568885.1 of Cydia strobilella. Lineage (NCBI taxonomy): Eukaryota > Metazoa > Arthropoda > Insecta > Lepidoptera > Tortricidae > Cydia > Cydia strobilella. Next base: position 18,895,340 of record NC_086050.1, read on the forward strand.
ATTCACTATTCTCCATATGGCCTTACTTTTTGACTTTGCCCTTTTTATTGCAGTTTTAATGTGTATGTTTTTTGCTGTAAAAATCAGTTTCTTTAAGATACCGTTGTAAGATTTGTATATCTGTCTAAGATTACTGTCGTTCCTAAATTTACGCATTGCTAATAGTAATGACCTTTTCCTTCTGCATGATACTTTAATTCCTCGTGTTATCCAGGACTTTTGGTGATTCCGTAGTTTTACTTGTCTAAGAGGAAAGTGCTTATCAATTAAGTTATACATTATATCATAGAACGCTTTAACTTTTCCATCACATGTATTTTCATTGTACAAGTCACTCCAAGAAGTTATTTCTAAGTCTGTTTTGAAATTCTTTAAAGCACTTTGGGAGTATATTCGTTTAACTTGAACCCTTATTTGCTGGACTGGCAGTATTAATTGATCGTGGAAAACTACGGTTTGAGCGTCATGATCTGAAAAACTGCAAGGGACTACTTGGCCTTTATACCTATCGTTATCACCCATATCTGTAAAGATATTGTCCACTAAAGTTTGAGATGTCTCTGTAACGCGAGTGTAGTTTCTTATCGTAGGCCTCATATTATGCTCTAGAAGAACTTGCAAAAAATCTTTAGTTACATTTGTTTTGCCTTTTAAATCGATGTTGAAATCCCCACACAGGATGGAGCAATTATTTTTATTGTTACTTAGAAATAACTCTAACTGTGTCAAAAATGTTTTAATGTCACTATTTGGACTTCGGTAAACTGTACTAAGATGTATTTTGGGCATGTTTCGAAGTTGAACTGTCAGACAACATACCTCAAAAACTTTTTCCTTATAGTATCTTTCAACATTATATACATTGCAACTCTTAAATATGTCGTCTCTAGCAATAAGGTCCCGTTTTCACCCTTTGGGTACGGAACCAGGTAACTTCGCTATGCTTAGAAGCCGTAGAAAACAAGGAAATTGCGATTTTGTCGGTGAAATATTGCGTTTATGTATATTGTTGCCGTACGATATATTTTTTAAATAAAATGTAAGGAATCGAATTTGGGTTTTTTTTTTCGTATTTTGAAGTAATTTTTTTTTTAACTGAAGTATTGTATTTATTTATTATTCCCATATATTTTTTATATTTCCAATTTTATTGCGATAAATTGCTCATTTTCTATGGGTTCTAGGTGCCTGAACCGCTCGGCTATCCGGTCGCAGAAAATAATTTAATTTGTTCTTAAAGTCGTGTCAATATGTTTTTTGTAAACGTTGGCTTGTAAAGATGTTGATGAACTGCATTTTTTACACATTACACGTGAAAACTGTGAAAATGCTTCTCGTTATGGGCGCTCCGTCAAAAACAATAGCTGCCACTCACACGCCACGTCAACGTAACGTCAAAAGTGTCAAAACGTTAATGTTGACATATTTTCATCTCCGGGCTTTGACGGATTACTCTGTCAATGATGTTGAAGCAATGCATGGTGCGAAATTCGAAGAGAATTTATTAAAATACATATATGTATATAACATGTATATAAGCTTATATACATTATATACTCTAACAAACTTAAACAACATAGCTCATTAGTTACATACGCAAAATTATTAATACATACATACATACATATAATCACGCCTATTTCCCGGAGGGTAGGCAGAGACCACGGATTTCCACTTGCTACGATCCTGGCATACCACTTTCGCTTCCTTCACTTTCATAACATTCCTCATACACTCTCGCCGGTTTAGGGTGCTCTTGAACTAGCCTTTCTTCAGGATTTCCCCGATCTAATCAGAGAAATTCCGCCGAGGTCTGCCCCTTCCAAGTCTTCCAACTCCCGTTTCTACCTCTCCCTTATACACTCTCTTTGTTAGCCTTCTTTCACTCATTCTTTCCTCGTGTCCAAACCATCTCAACGTACCTTTCTCAATTTTTGTCACTACATCTTCGTTCAGTCCAAAGTTCAGTCCACACATTTCCCTTATCATTAATTATCGTATAATTATTATTATACGATAATAAATCCCGTAGAGAGTACAGATTTTCCTTTTTAGGAGTTCATCAATTGACCGAGCGACGTGAAAGTTTCCGTTTCTGCTTGGACAACAACGCTTTCGCAGCATGTCTGTCTGCCTGTTTTTCCCGTTGATTTCCTCTATAACTTTGTAAAAATTTTTTTTTATAGATTCTCGTGAAATTTTGTGAGGTAGGTATTGCGTTAATTTGAAGATTTTTTTGTCTATTGAGTTTATAGAAATTTTCTAAAATGGCAGTCTTGAGGATTTGCATTTGCAAGGTCTGCAGCTCCGGAACCACCAGTATTTAATAGTACCTACTTACCTATTGGTGAAAAAATTAGAAATTTAAGCAAGTCGATTACATATATTTATAATTTGTAATTGTATAATTGTAATTGAGTAATTTGTGAAACACAGACGCTTAGCTTGCGCTTCGCGCTCACTCGGTCCATTACGGTTTTTTTTAAGAAAAGTGTCAGTTTCGTATCTGTTGTTTGTCTTATATTTAATAAGTTTTTTGACAAAAAATTCATTTATACAAGCTTTTATCGCTGACTGTTCTTTTCTTTCAACAGGCAACTAATAAGTACTTATCGAGACAATTATATTAAACCCAAACACAATTAGGTTGCGTTGTTTCATCTTCATTACAGAATTCCTATGGCCACCTGTCTCCATCATCAGAGTAGCTCGATGGTACCATAATATTTCATTGTCACCCAACTTACATATATGTGAAATTTCAGCTAAAGATGTGGGTGTAGCTTGCAACATTTGACCTGAACTTACATACGTATTATATACATACTATCTATCTATCTATATAAGCCCTTTATCCTGAACTCAAATTTTTCTTCCTTTCTTTAGTAGTTTTTGCTTTGTTTTACCTTATCATATATATTTTTGATACATTTTTTCTATTTTTATTATAATATGTCTCTAAGTTCAGTGTGCCTCCTGGCAAAGGCCTCCTCTAACTCCTTTCATTGCTTTCTATCATTCGCTACTCTTCTCCAGTTTGGTCCAGCTGTCAGTTTGAGTTCGTCTTCCCACCTCTTGTACTGTCTTCCTCTATTCCTTTTACCGTCTCTAGGATACCAATGTGTTACTATCTTACATACATACATTGCAAGTTAAATAAAACCTTATAAAACAATGTAAATTTTGTTATTAGTAAGACAACACTGCGTCGAGCTGGCCTGATTGCCGGGGGCTTGTATCGCAAACATTTGCTCTCAACAAATCGACTGGAAGCAAAACATTTGCTCCGTTCTAATTTAGTGTTACGTTTGTTGTACAACTACAGAGGGTGGTGATTTAAAAACCGGCCAAGTGCGAGTCGGACTCGCGCACCGAGGGTTCCGTACTGTTTAGTATTTGTTTTTATAGCGGCAACAGGAATACATCATCTGTGAAAATTTCAACTGTCTAGCTATCACGGTTCATGAGATACAGCCTGGTGACAGACAGACGGACAGACAGACGGACAGCGGAGTCTTAGTAATAGGGTCCCGTTTTTATCCTTTGGGTACGGAACCCTAAAAAGGAGCAGTTCCGTTAATCAATCAGCAGCAAGGGCCTGACACTCTTTGATAGGGAAAGATAGTCTTATTGCGATTCCTACAAGAGGAAATAGACAATAGTCCCGTTTTGTCCTTATCATCGACCGGGTGGCATCATAGGTAGGCGATGGCGAAATACCAAAATTTATAAGAGTGAAAGAGAAAAAATCCTATGCTGCCCAAATTGTACATGAATATTCTTTCTCTTACCCCCGGTCGCTCGGAGCGCGTCTATAACTACTTGTATATACTACGTCAATGATCAATCATCTATACAGAGACAGACGGTGTTCTGCTTTTTCGCAGAAGTTTTATTGTCCAAATTTCACTTGCCAATCATCTTTTCGCAGATTGTCGATTAACATTAAGCAATTTTTTTTTATACTACGTCGGTGGCAAACAAGCATACGCCCCGCCTGATGTTAAGCAGTCTCCGTAGCCTATGTACGCCTGCAACTCCAGAGGAGTTACATGCGCGTTGCCGACCCTAACACTCCTCTCCCTCGAGCTCTGGCAACCTTACTCACCGGCAGGAACACAACACTAATTTTCATTATGATAACGTTTTACTTGGTAGAATCATTGTTAAGTAAATTATTATTATGATATACAATATTGTGAATAGGAAGACTTATTTTGCCAAATCATTTAATTATCTAAATATTTATTAATACGATATCGTCTAGTCATTTGACAGAGTTTTATTTTTCGTATTGGATAAGTTTTTTATATCCCCCCCACTTGTTTATAGTCATTAATTATATTAAGGAATGGCATGTTCAATAATAATTTAAATTTAAATTTTAACGTACTACTCGTATCATATTTGATTACAAATCTCACTATTCATGCAATTTCAAAAGCGTCCGTATTTTCAGCAAAGGGCGTAATCCATTGCACTGGAATAACAGTCTCAGGCTAATAACGTATTCCGGACGCGAAATCTTGAAACCGTAATTCCGGCGCGATCTATTATGTAGAGCTACAATCAACAGTGAAATACCTATTTAAACGGTTTGGGTGCTTTGGTCTCAATTATCTTTAAAATATTTACCAGTAAATTCTTAGTTCTTAACCTTTGTATGTTATTGTGTAGTAATAGGAGAAAGGCGCCTAAAAAAACACAATCTTACACAAATCGAACTAACCCCACAACAAGCTCAAAAAGGCTTATGTTGTAGGTATTAGACGACGATACAATAATAGGTAGATAGATATAGATAAATACTTTAATACATAGAAAACATCCATATCTTACACATGAACAAATATTTGTGATGAATGCCATTACCACGATTTAAACCCGGGACCATCGGCTTCATAGATAGGTTCACTATCCACTAAGCCAGACCGGTCGTCAAACCCTTTAATTTCATGTATATTCACATGAAATTAAAACTCTACATATAGTCAAACCAGATTGGAAGTAAATAAGAACCAAAAAAACTACATCCTTTTCGTTCGGGTGCTAGAACCAGTGTAAGACGAAGGTGATAATCTCTGTCTAAGTTTGAAATGAGACAGTCCTTTGACAAACTATACTTATCAAGTTTTATGTTATTCCGCAGGAGTTCAATACATCCGCGACTGCCCCGCCGAGCCCAGAATCCCCGTGTACATGGTGGTCGGCGGCGCGGCGGGCGGCGCCGGCATCTGCTGGTTGCTATGGGCACAGCTGGCTAGTAGATCTTCAACTTCTGATGCCAGTGTGCCGGAGAAAATACTGGCGTATACCCTGACAATATTCCTCATGGGATGGTAAGTACCTATTTCTGATTTACTGACTGACATGTCAGGTCGCCAGTAGGTCCAATGGTGACGTGAAAAATATAGCTAGTGCCCAGAAAAAGATATTGCCTTGATGTGAAGGTTGGTTACTGTGGGCACGGCTTGCTAGCAGATCTTCTACTTCTAATGCCAGTGTGCCGAAGAATACTGGCGTAAGGATACCTTGATTATTTCTCATGGGAGAAACTGTAGGGTAGGATTACTGATTAATGAGTCAGCTTGCTAGTAAGTAGGTCGTATTTGATACAAAGATGAAATTAATTGCAAAAGTTCGGTATCAAACCTATATTGGAGTTTTGAATGATTCACGGTTAGTTTCACTAGACTTATATAGACCGGGATATAGACCAAAAAATACAAAAGCTCATAAATAATACAAAAGGCACAGAATAACTAATAGTACTACCGTATACCGTAACTTATAACCGCGCACGAACCGTGAATCTTCTTAGCGCGCCGCAGTTTTATGACCGAGCTGCGAGTGTCGGCACAGGGTTGTCACTTGACAAGTTTTTGTACCTATACCTACTGATTTATTATTTTTAAGATAAATATGTAGGAATTACAAACGTTGATTCTGTAAACATACAATTTTTAGCCGGAGATAGTATGTCTGATTTTCACGGAAGTAGGTATGCCACAGAAGTATGTGTAGTTTGAAAATATGTCGGTCAATATAGTCCGGAATTAAAAAAAAAGTTTTTTCTGCTTCTTTGTTCTTCCGTTTATTCAGACATCCGTAAACAGAACATTATCTTTTATACAGATTAGATCGCGATTTAGGTTTCGAAGCCATTGCGTATTTACAATTTTGCGCGAGCGCCACGTGACACGACTATCGTGCGAGCCGAGCGGCAGCCCACTGCCATACTCCTTCCCGGGCGGTGCGCCGGCCAAATATACCTAAACTGCGCAGTGAAACCCCTCTGCAAAAGGTAATCACGGTCTATATCCCGGTCAATATAAGTCTAGTCAAACCTATATTGAATTACACACATAATAAAATAAAATAAAAAAGTTTTTATTCTACCATAAATATGAATTTCTCTAACATTATATTGATAACTTCTTCCTCGCGTTGTCACGGCATTTTGCCACGGTTCATGGGAGCCTGGGGACCGCTTGGCAACTAATACGAAATATCGTTTGATCGCTCAGTCGCTTTTCGAAATGCGAGGAAACCGGACTAATCCCAATAAAGCCTAGTTTCTCTGGGTTGAAAGGTCAGATGGCAGTCGCTTTCGTAAAAACTAGTGCCTATGGCAATACTTGCGATTAGTTGCCTAGCGGACCCCAGGCTCCTATGAGCCGAGGCAAAATACCGGAACAACGCGAGAAAGATGGTAATCATGAAGGTATTCTGGCCGAAACTCTTTCCACATACATAATTTATCGATACTCACGGTCAAAATGATGAAAACTACCTATATATCAAGTTGTCTAAACAGATCGATCTCCCGTCTACATAATACGTAAATATTATTTTATTTGGATATTATTATTTTCCTCATATCAGGTGTGTAGGCTTGACCGAGAATTTTCGTAGAAGCCTGTTAAAAACACCGAATATAAGGCTTATGTCTACAATACCCGGCCTTTGACATCGGAATTGTGTATACAAACAGGATTGGCCGGGTGAGTCTTAGGATTTTTCCGTTAAATAAAATCGGTCCCGATAATAGGATATTATAATGATAAGCCAGGTTCTTGGATTCTTTTGTTGAGAAAGGTTACCTTGATAAAATTTTTGGAACGTGGGTTCATAGAATTCTTGGTTGTTTTTTTTTTAATAAACATATTCATATCCAGAGGCCGTGAGTTCAAGTCTCACCCAAGGCAGTAATTTTTCCACTTTTAAATTTATTCTAAGCTTAATAGCATCGATCGCAGACGTTTCTGCTTGTTAAAAATTAATAAACATATTTATTGTTTACCTAACTAGCTTCTGCCCGGGACTTGGTCTGCGTGGAACGATGATAATGATTAATAAAAACTATCCCTTGTCCTTTCCCGGGCCTCTAGCTATCTCCATACCGATTTTACCAGAGGTAGTAGACAGGAAAACAGAGAGACAGAATAAAGCATAAAAGAAATAAACAAATGCCGAACCATTTTACTTGTGCACTTCATTTCGGCGGGACCTAGACTTTCATGATCGACTAATTGGTTGATTAGAAAAAGTATAGGTACTTCACGTAAAAGTTGAAAGATGTCTTCTTCTGAATAAACGCTTTCCTAAAGAGCTTCACACATTGGGTATCAGTATCTCCTTGACGACCCAGATACGTTGGTACAGGCTTTCTATGATTTTGGTCAGGCAGTCGTTTATTTTAGGTTATTTCCCACCACGCTTATGTATTCCTATACGTAGTCGCTACTCAAGACCCTTTCTGCTGAACTCTAATACTAGTAGATAACTAGTATATAGATAGAAACACTGGGCCCATGGTCGACCGACACAAAACAGTTTACAAAGGAAGTGTCGGTCAGACTAATAGGTGTCTCGGGCGACCACAGGGCGGGCTCCTTCTTTGCACAGATATTAAGTCTGGCGGTGCAAAGGGGCAACGCCGCCAGCATTCTAGGTTCCATTCCAGAGGCGGGTAGTTTGGGAGAGGTATTTTATATTTAGTAGGTATTTAGATTTGGTTTTAATTTTTGTGTAATCAATTTATAGTAATGTAATTGTAATTTATTCAATAAATAAAAGAGAATAGTTCGTATATAGATAATGTAATAATTCTGATTAAATCAGAGATCACTTACTTATAATAATGGAATATGGAAATAATAATATCAGTTGTCGACGGCATACCTGCTGAATCAAACCTAATTAATAATTCCGTCCCGGGAATTTGTCTTATTCAATTCCTATTTGTATTAATACACAACATAATATTCCTCAAAGTGACACAGAGGCAACGTGAAAAAACATGAGGAAATTTAAATATTTTTTTACCAACCTATTTACTGTCGAACACTTTTCAATTAAGTTTAGGGCTTTAATCTTAGATTAATTTGAAGAAGTTGTTTGTAACCGGAGATATCTCGACCCAATATTCCCATTTATTCCCACTAGACCTATAACGCTTTAAACTCGAGTTTTGAATACATATTCGATCGGGGATCGGGTCGGGAGAACGGGTTTTACGGTCCGGAATTTAAGGTAACAACAATGAAATTAAATGGCGGTATACCCGTTCGTATAATTATATATGTAGATCTATAACGACCCAAATTACTCTCCAAACCTTATGTTCGAACATACAGAGCATTCCGACCGATCCCTATTTCCAATTACTTAATCTACCAAAATTGTTGCTCACAACATCAACATCCGTAACAGAAAAGTTGTTCAATTTACCGTATTTACATGCGATAAATTCCAAATTCAAACTAGGTTTATGGCTTTGTTTTCTATAAGTAATGAACATATTGCTTTATTAGATTATAAACTCAACCTAAAACTGTAGGACTATTGCCGCGAAACGGATATTGAAACGGTAACGTTTGGAAAGTAAATATCTAACCAAACTCCAATGAAGGGATAAATCTAAACTCCAACATTGAGAATGGCTTTTCTTTACCACCAGCTTTAGATCCAGTGGTCGATCTGATAAACGAACACACAAGACTGGGTAAATAGTTGTAATGTGCATCTAGCTTTATCAGCTCATCTAGCATGTGTAACGAAACTTAATTTTGTAATCTTTATTTGTATGTGGGAAGTTTTTCACTATGTAATTTTGAGAGAGACTATTCTCCTTTGATGTTTTTGTAATACCCGTCTAATATTCGCTGACCACGAGCGATAATAGAGCTCGAAACATTAGGATGTAGTTTTAAATTCATAATTAGCGATATCTTCATCGACCTAGCGTTTTTCTGGCCTAGCGCCAGCGTCCGCTTTCCTACTCAATCTTCTCGACTTTGCCCGGTCTTCGGCATCCTCAGGTGTGAGATTGTTCTCTTGCATGTCCGCTATAACGACGTTCAGCCAACGCTTCTTAGGGCTACCGCAGCCGCGTGATCTAGGGCTTTGGACAGTGAGGTTGAAGCATCTGTTTCCGACGTAGTCCACCGGTTTGCGGCTTATATGACCATAACACCGTAGGCGACTTTCCTGCAGCTTATCCGGTACGTCACGGATTCCGAGGCTGCCACGGATGTTGTAAGTAGCGATATAATCAGTTTAAATTGTGTTACCTATTTCATGAATAACTACGAGTATTAATATTAAGTCAATCTCAAATTAAACTCGCTACGTAACTATTTCCATAGAAGTTATATATTACTTTAAGAAGTTGCCAGACCGTGATTCACTAATTTTGCTTTGACTTCCAATGTTTGTGTTGTTAGTACATCGTTCATGCTAATAGATTCATCTAGTGCAAGTTTTCTTGCAATTATTGACTTTAAAACTTGAGCGTCCTAACTGCTTGAAATTAAATTCATTTATATGCAGAAATATATAAAATTACTAGACACATGAGATTGCTGCTGTACAAGCAGAAAGGATGATTCACATTAGACCGGGCCGTGACCGGGCCGGAGCTTCCGGCGCTAACTTTTCTATGACATGACAGGTGATCACGTGATGCTTTCCATAGAAAACGAAGCGCCGGAAGCTCCGGTCCGGACACGGCCCGGTCTAACGTGAGTCATCCTTAAATCTATATTTTACGTTCTGTTTAGTAGGTATTTATATGCCCGTAATATTTAACTTCTTATAAAATCAGTTTGAATTTAAAATTCAATTCGATAATATATAGTGTGTTAACACGTTGTAATACTACAATCTACAATTTTGTTTCTAGGTTCACATAATAATAATGTTTATAGGTTAAGTAACTTTTTTTATATTGTGTTTTCTGTATTCGCTGTTGTGGCAATAAATATATCTTCTTTCTTCTTTCTTTCTTAGTTCTGTTAAAAACAATCATATAGAGGACCGCGTTGGAGGTTCCACGAAAATTTCCCACTTCACGCCCAAGAGCAGGAAAATGCTAATACACGCATTACACGCAGCCTACAGTTCATTCATAAAAGTACTTCAAGTAATCCGTTTTTCATTCATATCAAGAATAACAAAATCTCGTGAATAAATAAGCTTATAACGTCTTCTTAGATTCACCTAAGATTAAATAATTATAGTTCAAGTGGTACAAACCCCTTTCAAGCCAGCGATATTTCTCCATAATATAATTCCGTAAGACAAGATTAGCTGAGCGAAATGTCAAGTTTGCATGCAGAGAACACTTTAAAGTTGAGTAAGTTTCCCCGCAATACAATTCCATAAGACAGGATTAAGTGTTAGTATGCAAAGTAACATGCTAGGTAGAAATATGTATTCGAATTATGCTTCAGGATTAACTTCCATAAAGAGAAAATGCGTTTTCACTGAGGCGATATGGAAAACTAGGTCTAACTAGGGTAAACTTATTCGGAGGCTAGAGTCTCTTTGAGTTGAGCTTTAAAAAGACTCGACAAAAGACTTGACTCGGGACTTAAAGGACTTGAAAGTTTTTAAAGCGCAGACTCTCGTAAAAACGAGTCGAATTCTTTAAATTTTGATTCAAAAGACTCTAGTAAGGATTAAGAAACACTAATAAGTATTTATCAAAGTGAACTTAATGTCCTTCTTGTACATTTTTACATTGCCCTTGGGTACTACATGCAAGAGTAGCGATTATGCAGCTCGAATATTCGAACGCCAAATGCAATTTAGTTGCACCTTTTACCGTCTTGTTAAGGAGCACGACAAATTTATTGCGAAGCATCAGAGAAACCCACACAGTGTTAAAGTACAAGACAGTTTTTTTTTTTCGTAAAATGCTTGGAATCATTTTCCCGTATACGTTATCTTATCTTATCTTATAATTTCGGGGGCCCTTGCGGATACACTTCGACCCATAGGGATCTTTTGTGCAGTTACCCCCTAGGAAAGATCCGTCCGCTACTCAAGAGCTTTCCCCACCATCTCCATATGCCGGATGATGGACCTTATGGGTAGCGTTTTGAATTCCTTTGGTTCCAGGTAGCCTGTTCTTTGTCTGGCGAGGGCGTGACATTCACACATAAGGTGCTCTATTGTCTCTTCCCCTTCGCCACACATACGACAATCGGTGTTGTCCCGTATACGTTAAAAGTTAGTTGAAGTAAATAACTTCAAAAGCAGGCAGGCATGACGCAGATGTGACATGTAAACTATGTTTTTATAAAGAAATAAATGAATGAATGCAAAGGACTTTGGTAAATTCTTATACAAAAGAGTAAATACAAAATGTCACGTTCTAAGGCAGAGTTTACTTATCAATTATCATGCTATACTGAAAGCTTTAATTTAAATTAAAAGCAACGGAGCTTGAACCGCTCAAACTGCAAGTTCATGATGAATTGACGGAATCTCAGCGCAAATTGCTGAATCCTTTTATTTGCTCGGCCCTGTGGGTCTAACTTAATGAACCTTTACATTTTTCAAGTCCTTAATTTGTTTACTTTGTAGAATAAATTGTTATTCCTGCCCAGCTGCGCTCTGCGAAGCTCAGGTTGTGTTTTTGACCGGGCTACGTTTTTGTCCACATTCTATGTGCCATATTAAAATGTGCCTACTTTGCTCCCCACTGGGCAATTGTGCTCCAATAGTTATTATAGGTACCTATATGAAAATTATATCACAACCTCATACCAGTGTTACGTGTACGTGATAACTTCGCTGAGCTGTTTCCACTAGAGCTGCGCTAAGCGAGGATAGCTAAATAAAGTGTTTCTATTGGTTCATAAACGTATCGCTACACATCCTCGGACATCTCTGCTGACAACGCAGCCTTATTCCACTGATACGTTTTCTAGATAAGGCTTTATACTTATGTATATTATTTTAATAACAAAACTTCCGTGAGACAGACATATGAAATATATTAATAACGGGTCACTCACGTATCCGCGCGGCGTATCAGGGCGCCGGTCCGTCACCGTCAACGCAAGCTCCTGATAACACTCCTCGGTACAGAGTGAAATATGTCGTGTTTTTCGACTTAAAATACGTGAGTGACCCGTTATTAATATATTTAATATACTTATATTATTAGTGAAGAGAGAGGTCGCGAGTATGATTTTTTCCATTTTCCCTATAAATTCAAAATGTACAAGATAACGAAAACTTTAACTGACCTCTTCCTCCCCAGGTTCGGTTTCGGCAACCTCTGGACGCTGGACATCATGTGGCCGGACTTCGCGCCGACTCTCTTCGAGCCCAACAAGTGGTGCCACCCGACCCTTTACGTGTTCGCGCTGACGCAACTGGGCGTGGTGTGGGGGGTGCTCGCGTTGATGGTACTGCTATTTATGGCGCTGGTTGTCTGCCAGGTAATTGTAACCTAAATAAATTAGGAAATATTATTAATCAAAACTACTAAAGGACATTAAGGATCAAATATTATAAAAATAAAACTAGAAGTAAACCTAAAATAAAATTAATTATAATTTTAGCAAACTAACAGGCAATGTATAGGTAGGTATATAAAAGGCCTTTGTCCCGTTCCGACTGTCACCTGGTCCAAACGTACCAAAAATACTAGCCGCAATGCCGCGTTGCACGGCCAGCGTTATTTGCTGGACCAGGTAAGAGCCGGAACGGGGGTCGCAGCCCCTATCCCTCAAACGCCGCCCCAAAGTTTTTATAAATGTTTTGGCCTCCGCACAAATAATGGAATATTATGGAAGTAGCCAGGTTTTCACATGTTGTCTGTACGGTGCAACTGAAAAATGACAAAATATATTTTATCAATCCAGGCTTCGTCAAAATTATAACTGATTAACAATACTATTCTGGACCGTGGCTGGCTGAATCTATTGAACCAGGTACGATCGGGAACGTAGATCGCAACCGATATCTCTTAAAGGATGACTCACGTTACACCGGGACGTGTCCGGGCCGGAGCCTCCGGCGCTTTCTTTTCTATGACATGACAGGTAATCACGTGATACTTTCCATAGAAAACGAAGCGACGGAAGCTCCGGCCCAGACACGGCCCGGTCTAACGTAAGTCATCCTTAAGTTTCACTTGTGTGGTCACTGTGTTGTGTGGTTTTAAGCTCTTGATTTTCGTCAGCAAAAAAATATCTCAACAATTCCCATATTTTATTTTTGATGACCACTCCCATGTTTATCACAGAATAAGTAATAGTATTATCATACAGAACGGCCACGCACCGCCCCGCCCGACTCAAATTACCTCGCCTCGCGACAGAAATCTGGCGGACTGCTGCCAGACGTGCCGTTCACACATAGAAACGCAAGTGATTTTTGATGTATAGCGTGTTCGCCCTGTGACTTTATCAACAATTTTATGTTGTTCAGGTATTCGGTTGCGGCTGGCTCGGACCGCCTCGGTACAAGTAGCAACGGCGGAGCGTTGTGCTGGAGCTCTGGCACCGCAACATTAACAACACCATGGACGTGGCCGGCGCGTTACTGCCCTTCACCCAGCTAGCTCGGCCCGAGCTCACAATCCACGTCCAGGAGGTGCTTACCCAAGCCGACAGAGACGCTAAAGTGATCCCACAGATCAATGAACCTGAGAGTGAGAGAGTGAATAAGCAGGCCTGATGGTTGCTGGTCGTGTCGAAGCACGTGCATTTTGAGACGCGCGATCAGATTTTTTACTTCTGAGAATGCTTACTCATTACTCAAGTTTATTTGCGTGGTTTGAGTTTAAAAGCTACTGGAGGTTGCACGAGGAATATAAAGGTCTGCTTGGAGTTTCCCTTTAAAGTAACTGTTAAGTTAAAGAACAAAAGGAAGGACAAATGGCGTCGTTCATAAACGCGTAACAAGCCTCAATTAGCTATTAGTCGTTTGGAAGAAAGGGATAAAACATAAATTTACTAATTTGACTGAAATTGAATTGAAATTAATTGAGGCTTGTAAAATTTTATGTATATCTAAGGAAGAAAGAAAAGAAAAATTATGAGTGTTATAATTCAAGGTCGTATTTCCTTGCTTCAATTGTTTCGTGTAACTTCTAGTTATTTTGTAAGTTGGTATCTAACGTAGTTTTTATGTACAACGAATATTGAATAGCGTTAGTTTTGTTGTAAATAGTATCTGGATTAAACCAGCGATGTAAATTTGGATTATCGGTATTAAAAACATATATAGAGTATTATTTATAAATTCTATATAGTTTTGTATAGATTATTTTGTGTGCACCAATATTTGTATACCCACCTTGAGTTCGATTCCAATTTAACAACTTGTTACGGTTTTGATCTCATTTTGATACGACCTTAAATGTAGTAGCAGTAGTAGTATTTAATTTTGTAAGCAATATGGGTAAATGCCTGAAATAAAAGCTTTTTATTTTTATAATTTTATTTATTTATATCGCTCACGCTAATCCATGCGGGATGCAAAATGAAGTAAAAGTCGTGCGTGAGATGCGCGCCAATCACCAAGACCAGTTTTATCAAAACCAGTTCAAAATCACAACAAATTGTTACATTAGAATCGGCCTTGTGTCGATATTTTTGAATGCGTGTTTGTCTTTATCTTAATGTTGTCCGAGTTATCGTAGGTAGTGATGAAGATTACTCGAGATACTTTTATCTCCACCGTCTGACGGCCCAATTCTAACAATACTTATAAGATGACACAGCGATACGATACTGATTTCTCAGTACCTATCAAAAGTGACATATCAACCAAAAACGTCACTTTTGACACCGACAGATCGGTATCGAATCGATGTGACATCTTATAAGCATTGTTCGAATTGGGCCGTGAGTGATTGTCTAATACCTATTTTTTACAATGAAATGTCTTATGCGTAATGCCCCAAGGTTCACGACACAGGTTCGACCTTGTATTTACATATTATGTAGTTAATTTCAATTTAATTTCTAAGGTTTCATGACATGTCAATTTGGAAAATAAACATATTTGTAATTGTAATTAATTTTATCTGAAAACGTTCGTAATCAAGAATATTTTAACATGATTTAGATTTAAAGGGGCCTACTGACTATCAGACCGCCGGACGATATCGGCCTGTCAGTTAGAATAAAAATTTGACAGTTCCGAACAACTGACAGGCCGATATCGTCCGGCGGACTGATAGTTAGTGGGCCCCTTAATATTCATTGACTGATTAAAGTTAAAACAATTTAAATCATAAATGTCACTTAGGTTATAATTTTAGTCATATTTAATACTTTTCGTAGAAATTAGTATCTCGAGATTGATCAAAAATCGCAAAAAACTGCATGGAAACAGGCTTTAATAGAGATTTCGTGAATATGACTACATATTTTTATAGAAAAATATATTATATCATGTAAAGCGTTGGTGTGCTTATTAGTAAAATTTCATTTTAAATAAATTGAGCACAAAATCTCTACTAAATGGGTCAAAATTCGCACTTAAACTATCGTGAGACATATTTCAAAATATTTATCAGTACGGTTTTTACTCACTATTATTTTTAGTCGCTTTTGGCGACATGTTTCGGATTCTTTGGGAATCCATCCTCAGGCACGAGTGTCCGCGGCGGTTGTACGTCGTGCACTGCCCGAAACAATCCAAACAATCCGAAACATGTCGCCAAAAGCGACTAAAAACAATAGTGAGTAAAAACCGTACTGATAAATATTTTGGGTCAAAATTCTTTTCGTTGTGTTATTTCTGACCACTCTGTCACGCTTGTATTTCCGTCTTCCATCAAATAAATAAAAAAATCGAGTGCTATCGCATCTTTCTAGCTGTAGATTATATTTTAAACGGGAAAAATTAAGGACTTTTTATGTCACACAAAAAACTCCACTCCGTCACATTTTTTGGGGACAAAAACAAGACTAAGAAAATAATTTTGACCCTAATATGGCATATACATTGAATATTTATAGTGTAATAAATGAAACTAATTAAGCCCATATATATATGTTTATTTTTAACACATTTTCTTAGCTAAAGAACCATCTCTAAGTGGAATTTCGTACATTGACCTCTGGAACGTACTGTCTTTATTACTAACACTGAATAATATATCGTTATCGAACTTGAACCGTGTAGGTATAGTATGAATCTTCTTAAATGATCATTACGGCAAAGCCGCCGTGAAGCCGTGAGGTCCCATTTAAAAGGCCCTAGTTCAATAGGTTTCCTGGGTGTATTTCAAAACTTATATCACCGAATTAGGCGTGTCACCAAATAATGCGAGTTTATGGATATTATTGTATGCGAGTAAGTGAGAGAATGTAAAGGTCAATGTGCGAGATTCTCTGTAATAAGCGATTTCTTCATGAACACTGCATAGAACTTTAAGCACAACTCATCCTCCATTCAGATCGTCCTAAAAAGACCAATTTTCGAATCAAAGCTTTTTATAACCTGTATACTTAACGCGTTTAGGCGTACAGAACCAAATCTCTCAGGGACTTTTGGCTTTTATGGGTGCTGCTTTAATTTTCTATCATAGAAATTAGAATAATAGTTATATGCGTGTATTTAGAAATTAAACATATTAATAACGGGTCACTCACGTATTTTAAGTCGAAAACGCTCGACATGTTTCACTCCGTACCGAGATGCGTCATCAGGAGCTTGCGTCGACGGTGACGGACCGGCGCAGACTGCGCGCCGCAGCCCTCCGCGCCCGATGACTCGGCGCGGGCGCCGGTGGCGGCAGGGGGGGCGAGAAACTACCCTCGTTTACGACATTTTTGTCACGTGAGTGACCCGTTATTAATATGTTTAATATGTCTGTGTCTCACGGAAGTTTTGTTATTTAGAAATTAAATAACCTGGCTGCTCCTTTATGTCGATGCTCTTGCGAAAAAAGTAAATATTGGATATTTTCCAGCTTAAATGTGTGGACGTGCCATTTTAAACCTAAAACCTATACTTAGTTACCAAAAGACGTTTATGGTGGCAGGATTTTATGAATGAAAACTAGTCTACGGCATTTCACACACGAACAGATTTTTTTTTGAAATTCAGAGCCTGGATCTTTATGACCACCTAATAAATTTAGATATTCCTCATATTCCGGAGCCTGAAACATGCCTATATTTTTCGATAGGTATAAATTAATTAATGTAATAGAGAGGTACCTATAGTCTAATACAAGAACATAGCCTTTAGTTTGATAATCGAAACAGATGGCGCTGTGGCGCTTTACAGTCTTATTTTTTGAAATCACTTGCCACGGTTAACAGACTGATCAACGTCACGCAGCAGAGATCTATGAAACCATACAATAAAATTTTGCGAACGCTTTAACGGTGACAGACGGTTTGGTGCAACCGACCCTTAATTGTCAAACGTAAACTTTTGACAAACAGAGTTACCGCAGAATGTACGGAGCTGTACAGCGCCATCTCGTTTATAGCAGTTAAATTCAAAGTACGAAACTGTCTTAGAACTCTTAGACTTTACATCTTACTCAGCCAATGTATACTTGCATAATATAGATTCAGGCACTGAATATCTGAAATAAATCAGCTCGTATATGACGTGCCTACTCATCTGCTGTTTTAACTGACAGTCGTGTTTCAAACAGAGGAGCATGGCATAAAGGAGCAAAAGATCCGTTTATGTCTACAATATTGTTTAAAAATTGTAACTAGCAAAATATCGCGATTTACGCATAGGGTCAATAACCCCCTAATTATTCAATAACGCGATACAAGCCTCAGTTAGCCATTATTATTTGTCTAAATCTGTCATTTGGGACTTATGTAGGTATATGTAAGAAAGTGATACAACATATATTACCTAATGGAGGCTTGTAGCGTTTATGAATATACAAGGGAGATAGCAGTTACGTTTATATACCTACCTATTTTTTTTTGTTTTATTTGGAAGATAAGTATATTAAACATATTTTTTTATGGTCAGATGGAGTCAGATTAAACACAGAGTTCACAGTTCTCTTAAAGCACTAAAATTAATGTAACTATGGGGATTTTATTTTTTACAATTTTGTCAGAAGTTGATATGGATAACCATTTACCATTTAAAATTTATGAATCGGTTTCTTTTCAGATGCAATGTAGACGTAAACGGATCAAATAGTTTTAAGAATTAAAATTAATTGACAACAATATCTGATTATATAGCTAATGGCTGTATTAGATCTAGAAAAATAATAGCATTTTAGAAATTTACGGAACACTGGATTCGGGAACATAGGTATTCCTATAAGTAGTATTTTTATAGAAACTATTTAACATGTAACTCTCTAGACTAAGAAAGACTAACAAGATATATTAGAGGCCTCAAAAGGCATATAACTGTATCTTATTCATATCCTTACATATTTGTAGAAATCTTTAATATCATATCATATTCACAGATTGATGTAATCTTCAAATCTTAATGACTTCGAAAGTTACAATAAGTAGTATTAAGTAATAAATAAAATTGATGTGCGAGATTTCTTTGGAATTACGAAAATCGTAAGCTTCGAGTATGTAGATATTTTTTACATTCGCAATGTTTTTTTATAACTATACCTACATTTGAAACTGTAGTAACCCGGGTCTCTCGGCATTTAACTTTGTTCTTAAACACCGCAAGGGTATGGATAATATTTAATCTTGGACCTAACTATCCCTGAGGTTCGAAATAGCCCCACTTTATCCTGTCTTTTTTTTTAAGTGACTGTAACGAGTTTTTTTGTATACATTTAATCTAGACCATCTAAAGGACTCAAAAGAAAATCAAAAGAACTGTCCAAACGATCATTTCAAATAGAATTTTATTAGAAATTAGTACATAAATACCCCTTCGTGTGTCAGACGCCATTTTGCACATATGCCGTATATATATCTGGACTTATGCCGTTCTCCCGCTGCTGCCAGGAAGTAATATCAGCTCCTCTGCCGGTGTCCCGCTGCGGGACATATTTAAGTACTCTCTCTTGACAGAAAATTGAGTGCCAAAAATAGTTGCTCTGCTCTAACATATAACAATTCTTCATCTTCTCTCGTGTCGAGGTTCCCCTAAACAGTGGCATGTATTTCTTGGAGGAACCATCGTGTCGAAAGGATTCGCCGCTCAGTGGTAATACCGTAACTTCGAGACCTTCGAGTTCGTCGTGCGAGGAGGCTCTTTTCATGCACCCCACATACATATAGCAATGCGAGATCGTTAGACAAGGATAGGCTACAGTTGGTCACTATCGTCAACAAACTTTTAAGCTTATAAAAACTTCATAACCCCGCCCAACCCCTGACAGACGCGGCAAATAGGGATGTTGACAATGTTTTAGAACTGTTTTCATTTTATAGATAGACACGTAATTATTGCAAAAAAAAACATTAATTCATTAATTTTTAATAAAACATCGACGTTAATTAGTTTAGTGTTTAAATTTTGCGCAAATAGCTCCAAGCTGTCACGTGATCTTGATGACGTAACGATAAACAAACTGCTGTCAGTGCCAGAGGACCGCCAGGTTTGACAACTTGTCTGTGCGTGTTTCTCACACCGTGACGTCACGCGCTTCGATTTGTGTTTGCAGTCACGTGATCCTGGGCATTTTAATTATTTTTAATAAATTATTACGCATATTTACACTTACAAAATATGATTTTCAGCATTCTAATATTCCCTGCTATGGTTAAAACATAACATTTTATATATTGTGCAAAATGGAGGCCGGCAGACGTGACCATTTTATTTCCCTCCCGCTGCGGGAATTCGGCACACGAAGGAGTATATTACATAGTTGTTTTACCCGAATTACACGGTGAAAACTGTTTAAAATAATACATTTACATAAAAACGTATTTAATTCAGATTCACGACAATCACGTCGCCGGTTTTTTGAACTGTCAACAACTTGATTTGTTGAAAAATTTTCAGTGATATGGAAAATAATAGACCTATTATAAGATATTATCCAACCCAGAGGGGAAACTAGGCCTTCTTGGGATTAGTCCGGTTTCATCGCGATGTTTTCCTTCACCGAAAAGCGACTGGTAAATATCACATATATACATCGAAAAAGTCATTGGTACGAGCGTGTTTTAAACCCGCAACCTCCAGATTGTAAGTCGCACGCTCTTACCGCTTGACTACCAGCACTATAGGTATAATAATTAAGCCTCTTTATTTCCTTGATAATAATTTGATTTACAATTATATTGTGATTTAAGTGAATAAATAAATAACATAAATAATAATAACATTTTTATCAAGGACCTCTTTATAGAGTAAAGTATTTATCAGAAAAATACATTTATACTTTTCTGATCCCTCTCAGGCTCGTTCTTATCTTGTTTTCACGATTGACTAGCTTTTTAAATTTTCGACAGATCTGATTCAATAATAGAAAACAAACAATTTTTCATTTTCTAAAAAATGTGTTTCAATTTAAAGAAATGGAATTTATTTTTCCACTGAGTATTTGTATATTTAAATTTAATAAGTCGATGATATCTCTCCATATTTAATTTATTCTAATTTTGTCAGCAGCCGGCTTTTCTTAGTACGGAATTTAAACTTAATTGGGTCTGTGGGCGTTTTATGGGCGTCCGAAAATAATATTTGGGTAATTCAATTCTAAGAAAATAACATTAAATTATTTTTAACCGTAACAAGCCTTGGTTGCTCATGATACACTTGAAATATTTCGACTTTTCAAGCGCTATATTGAAGACTATAAAAGTCTATAAATTGTGAATAAATCTTCCGTTACTAAAGGGGCCCACTGACTATCAGTCCGCCGGACGATATCGGCCTGTCAGTTAGAACAAAAATTTGACAGTTCTAAACAACCGACAGGCCGATATCGTCCGGCGCCCTGATAGCCAGTGGGCCCCTTTAGAAAACCCACAACCCAAATAATTGAAGACTAGCCTAAGTTTTTTAAACACATCCATCAAATGTTGTGTACGAGTAACTGTTATGGTTCAGTGATCCAAAAAGAATCTTGACCTCCGAAACGAGAGCATGCCACCTGTCCTGATCCTGCGCACACCTGTCTTCCCAGCGATACCTGGGCCGACCCACCGGACGGCTACCAGTCGGTCGTACCAAAAACGCTCTCTTGATACGTACGTACTTGAAATGTACGTACCTGACATGTAACTTGGTGTTATCATAGAGTAACTTATACTAGAGCGCTGCGGTACTGTCATAATAAATTTTGTAACCCCAGTAAATTCACTGCCATCTGTCGACACACTTTAAAACTAAAAATAAATATTTATAAAAATACGATAAAATGTATTTAAATATGGATAAATGATTTTTTTATTTGCATTAATTATTTTTATATGATTTTGACCCATGTTCTTTCACTGGTATGCGTTAAAATTATAAATAACAAACGAAACAGTCAACGCCCTCTATACGAGTGTAGGCCAAAACTAGTGGCGCCATCTGATCGAAAATCAAATTTTCGTGATTTTCGAGGCACGTTTTTTCCTTAGATTGTATCCATCTATTACGGAGTTATATCTATCTTTGGTGTTATTAATAAATTATTTGTATTTGTATTTTGATAGCCCAATCCTCTCGCACAATGGGAGAGGATGGAAAGAATGATTCTCAGTGGGTAACCGAACCAGCGAAGTCTGTGGGCTTTCGTTTCACCTTAGAGAAAGACTACATTAAGAAAGCATTTTTTAATTTAAAAAAAAATAACGCAATGAATCGATTTTAATAAAACATGCTGTCAAGTAATAAAAACCACTTTACACGTTTATAAGCTACGGTGCTTCAGACAGACACAGACATACACACAGCGGTCAAACTAATAACCCCTCTTTTTGCATCGGTGGTAATGGTAAAAAACCGCCCAAGTGCGAGTCGGACTCACACACGAAGGGTTCCGTACCATTAACTATAAAAACGGTCACCCATCCAAGTACTGAGCCCGCCCGACGTTGCTTAACTTCGGTCAAAAATCATGTTTGTTGTATGGGAGCCCCACTTAAATCTCTATTTTATTCTGTTTTTAGTATTTGTTGTTATAGCGGCAACCGAAATACATCTGTGAAAATTTCAGCTGTCTAGCTATCACAGATCACAAGATACAGCCTGGTGACAGACGGACAGACAGACGGACAGCGGAGTCTTAGTAATAGGGTCCCGTTTTTACCCTTTGGGTACGGAACCCTAACAATGACGTTAAAGGTATTTCAAGTTGCGTATGATCTTACGGGCGAAAGCAGGACAGTGTGAAAGAACCAAATACAATATTTTTTCCCTAGATTACTGTTTGTTTTCGCTAAATAAAACAAAGTTGTTTTCGTAAGAACAGTACTGTCGTGTTGAGCGAGCAACGAGCTAAAAGTGCGACGTCACAACAATTATCATTAATCACTGAACCTAATTAATCAAGGTTACAAACTAATCCATATTCATGGAATTAGGACGCTAATTCACCTTTAAACTCTTAAGTAATATCGTCCTTTTGAATACATTAAATGATTCAACTTTTGAAAAATTGATTTAACTTTTGAGGAATTTCCTTTTTTAATTTGTATAACCTTTTTTATTTAAGGTTATACATGGCCATGGTTATGGTGTGGCCAGATCTGTGGGAATCATATCATGAAATGATCGATTGGCCACATCATGAAAAAGTCACTTAACCTAACCATATCATGAAATGATCAATTCTAAATAGACCTGTACCGCTGGCTATATTTTGACCCCTAGGTTATAAAAATATTAAAGTCAATTCTGTTTTCGCTTATGAATACTTTGTTAAGATGTAAATCTTACATTTTGTTTTGTGTCATATATATAATTTGCTTTTCTAGTAATTTGTTATTTTGTGGTAATTATTTTTTATTTTGAATTATTTTGGAGAAAAAAATATTCGAGAGAAAACATGTAACTGTGTTGCATTTAGGATAGTGTTTTTAGTGTGAAAACATAGTTTGTGTCAATTACGTCCACTGCAATCTGATACTATGTCATAATATTCTAAATGACACAAAAAAAAATTAGAGTTAAAAAAAATTACTTAGGTCGAATTTAATCGTTTAAATAGGTCCATTAAATGATTTTGTGTCTTATTAAGGCATAGCTTTATAAGATATTTGATGATTTTTATGTAACAGGCTGTCACCGTTACAAAAGAATATTAAAGATATTAGAGTTTACATCTTATTAATTTGAAATGCGGGATAAATAAGATGTATGAATTTGTGTCACTTGCATCCACTGCTTAAACAAATATTACAAAAATATTATTTGCGTTCGAACGAAGCTAGCGGGCGGTCTGAATGGGCAACGGAGGCCGTGCAGGGTGGGGCTGCGGCGTGACCTTGCCGTACGCAACGCATGTTTACTTCGCCTGTGCGCCAAATTAACGCAACTTATTCAAAGAAGTTACGCAAACAACACAACAACAAGCAACAAGCAAGCAAAGAATGCGTCGAATTATCTTTTACCTATTTAAAACTTATAGATATTGTACAATGTCACCATTATGCAAAAGAACTGTAAGTACATGTTTGATTTGCGAGCGAGCTGGCAACATTGCGCAGGGAAATCTTAAAAATATCGCGTTTACGTGAACGCCACATACATTTGTGACAGTGATAGGGAAAAGGTACCACTAAAGTAAAATTTGGTTATTAATACCGTGACTTTCTTTCATTCTTTGATAAAAAAAATTGCTATTTATGCAACAAGTGCGGAAATCATCTTTACGCACGTGTATCATACAATGTTTTACTATGCATTGTGCGAGTAAATAAAAAAACATATCATGGCAAATAAGTTTAATTATTATAAGGAGTGTTTTAAATCGACACGAGTTGCGAATTACCTATTCGCACGTGTATCGTACGTTTTACAGTACATATGGCCCTTTAAACTTTCGACATATGCACGGTAAGTGCTCTTTTCCGCACTAGTGCGAGAAAGTAGCACCATATGTACTGTAAAAAAAATTTAAAACAAAAAGCACTAGTGCGGAAAAGCAGTACTTTCCGCACGATATGGCTCCGTAGGAAACGCACTTTTCGAGCACATGCATTGTAAAAAAAAATATAGGACTGTATCTCCTAAACCATGCGTCGTAGCGCAAAAATAATAAAATTTTCGCTCCCCTTTAAGAAGCCCCTAATTAAGATTTAAAAACGCAAAAAAGAAAAAAAGAGGAAAAAATCTTTATAGGGCTGTATCTCCTAAACCGTGCGTCGTAGCGCAAAAATAAACGTTTCGGTCCCGTTTATGTAACCATTAATTTATATTTAAAAACAACGCAACAAAAAAAACAAAAAAAAAACTTTATAGGGCTGTATCTCCTAAACCATCGTAGCGCAAAAATAATCAAATTTTCGTTCCCCTTTATGGAACCCCAAACTAATATACAAAAAACACAATGAAAAAAAAAAAAAAAACAAAAAAAAATCTTTATAGGGCTACATCTAAATCGTGCATCGTAGCGCAAAAATAATCAATTTTTCGTTCCCCTTTAAGAAACCCTTAATTAATACTAAAAAAAAAACAGGAAAAAATCTTTATAGAGCTATATCTCCTAAACCGTGCGTGGTAGCGCAAAAATAACAAAACTTTCGTTCCCCTATACGGAACCCCAAAGTAATATACAAAAAACACAATGAAAAAAAAACAACAAAAAAATCTTTATAGGGCTGCATCTCCTAAACCGTGCATCGTAGCACAAAAATAATCAAATTTTCGTTCCCCTTAAGAAACCCTTAATTGAAACTTAAAAAAAAAATCAGGAAAAAAACTTTATAGAGCTATTATAGCTATATATATAGATATAATATCTCCTAAACCGTGCGTGGTGGCGCAAAAATAATACAAGTTTCGTTCCCCTTTATGCAACCCATAATTTATATTTAAAAAAAAACGCAAAAAAAAATCATTATAGGGCTGTATCTCTTAAACCATGCGTCGTAGCGCAAAAATAATAAAAATTTCGTTCCCCTTTATGAAGCCCCAAAGTAATATACTAAAAACACAATGAAAAAAAAGAAAAAAAATAAAAAAACTTTATCGGGCTGTATCTCCTACACCGTGCATCATAGCGCAAAAAATAAATAAAAAAAAAACCCTTTAAGAAACCCCTAATTAAGATTGAAAAACGCAAAAAAGAAAAAGAGGGAAAAAATCATTTTAGGGCTGTATCTCCTAAACCGTGCGTCGTAGCGCAAAAATAATAAAATTTTCGTTCCCCTTTACGGAACCCCAAAGTAATATACAAAAAACACAATGAAAAAAAAAAAAAAAAAACAAAAAAAACTTTATAGGGCTGTATCTCCTAAAAGTCGTAGCGCAAAAATAATCACATTTTCGTTCCCCTTTGTGGAACCCCAAACTAATATACAAAAAACACAATGAAAAAAAAAAAAAAAAATTTATAGGGCTGCATCTCCTAAATCGTGCATCGTAGCGCAAAAATAATCAATTTTTCGTTCCCCTTTAAGAAACCCTTAATTAATACTTAAAAAAAAAAAAACAAAAAAAAAACAGGAAAAAATCTTTATAGAGCTATATCTCCTAAACCGTGCGTGGTAGCGCAAAAATAACAAAATTTTCGTTCCCCTTTACGGAACCCCAAAATAATATACAAAAAACACAATGAAAAAAAAAAAACAACAAAAAAAATCTTTATAGGGTTGCATCTCCTAAACCGTGCATCGTAGCGCAAAAATAATAAAAAAAAAACCCTTTAAGAAACCCGTAATTAATACTTAAAAAAAAAAAACAAAAAAAACCAGGAAAAAAAACTTTATAGAGCTGTATCTCCTAAACCGTGCGTGGTACCGCAAAAACAATAAAATTTTCGTTCTCCTTTATGCAACCCATAATTTATATTTAAAAAAAAACGCAAAATTTAAAAACAAAATCTTTATAGGGCTGTATTTCCTAACCCATGCGTCGTAGCGCAAAAATAATAAAATTTTTGTTCCCCTTTATGCAACCCATAATTTATATTTAAAAAAAAAACGCAAAATTTTAAAAAAAAACATTATAGGGCTGTATCTCTTAAACCATGCGTCGTAGCTCAAAAATAATTAAAAAAACCCCTTTAAGAAACCCCTAATTAAGATTGAAAAACGCAAAAAAGAAAAAGAGGGAAAAAATCATTTTAGGGCTGTATCTCCTAAACCGTGCGTCGTAGCGCAAAAATAATAAAATTTTCGTTCCCCTTTACGGAACCCCAAAGTAATATACAAAAAACACAATGAAAAAAAAAAAAAAAAAACAAAAAAAACTTTATAGGGCTGTATCTCCTAAAAGTCGTAGCGCAAAAATAATCACATTTTCGTTCCCCTTTGTGGAACCCCAAACTAATATACAAAAAACACAATGAAAAAAAAAAACAAAAAAAAAATCTTTATAGGGCTGCATCTCCTAAATCGTGCATCGTAGCGCAAAAATAATCAATTTTTCGTTCCCCTTTAAGAAACCCTTAATTAATACTTAAAAAAAAAACAAAAAAAAAACAGGAAAAAATCTTTATAGAGCTATATCTCCTAAACCGTGCGGGGTAGCGCAAAAATAACAAAATTTTTGTTCCCCTTTACGGAACCCCAAAATAATATACAAAAAACACAATGAAAAAAAACAACAAAAAAATCTTTATAGGGTTGCATCTCCTAAACCGTGCATCGTAGCGCAATAATAATAAAAAAAAACCCTTTAAGAAACCCGTAATTAATACTTAAAAAAAAACAAAAAAAAACAGGAAAAAAAAACTTTATAGAGCTGTATCTCCTAAACCGTGCGTGGTACCGCAAAAACAATAAAATTTTCGTTCTCCTTTATGCAACCCATAATTTATATTTAAAAAAAAACGCAAAATTTAAAAAAAAAATCTTTATAGGGCTGTATCTCCTAAACCATGCGTCGTAGCGCAAAAATAATAAAATTTTTGTTCCCCTTTATGCAACCCATAATTTATATTTAAAAAAAACGCAAAATTAAAAAAAAAACATTATAGGGCTGTATCTCTTAAACCATGCGTCGTAGCGCAAAAATAATTAAAAAAAACCCTTTAAGAAACCCGTAATTAATACTTAAAAAAAAAAAACAAAAAAAAAACAGGAAAAAAAACTTTATAGAGCTGTATCTCCTAAACCGTGCGTGCTACCGCAAAAACAATAAAATTTTCGTTCCCCTTTATGCAACCCATAATTTATATTTAAAAAAACGCAAAATTTAAAAAAAAATCTATAGGGCTGTATCTCCTAAACCATGCCTTGTAGCGCAAAAAAAATAAAATTTTCGTTCCCCTTTATGCAACCCATAATTTATATTTAAAAAAAACGCAAAATTAAAAAAAAAACATTATAGGGCTGTATCTCTTAAACCATGCGTCGTAGCGCAAAAATAATTAAAAAAACCCTTTTAAGAAACCCGTAATTAATACTTAAAAAAAAAAAACAAAAAAAACCAGGAAAAAAAACTTTATAGAGCTGTATCTCCTAAACCGTGCGTGGTACCGCAAAAACAATAAAATTTTCGTTCCCCTTTATGCAACCCATAATTTATATTTAAAAAAACGCAAAATTTAAAAAAAAAATCTTTATAGGGCTGTATCTCCTAAACCATGCGTCGTAGCGCAAAAATAATAAAATTTTCGTTCCCCTTTATGAAGCCCCAAAATAATATACAAAAACACAAGAAAAAAAAAGAAAAAAATAATAACAAAAAAACTTTATAGGGCTGTATCTCCTAAACCGTGCATCGTAGCGCAAAAATAATCAAATTTTCG
The DNA here is from genome assembly GCF_947568885.1 of Cydia strobilella. Classification (NCBI taxonomy): domain Eukaryota; kingdom Metazoa; phylum Arthropoda; class Insecta; order Lepidoptera; family Tortricidae; genus Cydia; species Cydia strobilella. Next base: position 18,923,427 of record NC_086050.1, read on the forward strand.
TTCCCCTTAAGAAGCCCTTAATTAAGATTTAAAAACCTAAAAAAGAAAAAGAAAAAAATCTATATAGGGCTGTATCTCCTAAACCGTGCGTCGTAGCGCAAAAATAATCAACTTTTCGGTCCCCTTTATATAACCCCAAAGTAATATACAAAAAACACAATGTAAAAAAGAAAAAAAGAAAAAAAAAACAATAAAAAAAACTTTATAGGGCTGTATCTACTAAACCGTACGTCGTAGCGCAAAAATAATCAAATTTTCTTTCCTCTTTATTCAACCCTTAATTTATATTTAAAAAAAAAACGCTTTCACTAAACTGCTGTAACTCGGAAACTTACAATCCACAAAGGGGACTACTAAATTATGACACATATTAAAGCCTGACCAGTAATATATGATCCTTGTCAAGAGGGCGCTGTTCATTCTCATGTATAGGGTGACAGTTCAGTATAGTATGAAAAAATATTGTATTTAATGAACATCATCATCATTGTAATTAATGTTGCTTGCCACGCTTAAACATAACAAAAATCGCAATAAATTGCGTCTTAAAATAAACTTAAAAAGTCTACTAAAAATCGAAACAAAAGTATTTTTTAAGTCGCTGATTTGACATTCTCAATCAAAAGGTAGGTACCACTTTGTCGTTTACCATAAAGACGAAATTTGATTATATCTTTATACAAATAACCTGTCAGAGAAATTGGTACCTTTTGATTAGGAACGTCACAAATGTTGGTCAGTATGAGGAGTGCAGCCTACAGTTTATTTTTAATTATATTTATATACCTACTACGGTAAGATTGATAAGACAATGTAATTATGCCTCCGAATGAAATAAATACACTGTATCGCAAAACTAAGTGGCGAGACAGCTCATAATGCCATCTCTTTCACTCTTGGTTGGTCTTAACAAGGGTAAAGGAGATAGTATTAAGATCTCAGTCGCCAGCTAATATTGCGGCAAGTATAATGAGCACCCCACCCGCGTAGGTACCCTTCCCCGCGCACGCCCTTCTTGCTCAATTGAGTTTTATTTTGCCAGATAGTAAAAAAACCGTGGATCAAAATGACCCAAATTATGAATGATGTCTCAATGTGGTATTATAATATTGTAGACGTAAACTTAATAATATGAATTTTTTTTTGTGGCAGATACGGGGTGTTAATTAGAAAAAAAATTTTTTTAAATAAAAGCGGTGGATGAATTTGACACAGATTTGTTTGAATAACATATAACAATGTTCTGTAAAGTACAACACTTCACTTATCGACTCTAATATTTTTTTAGGCGTTTTAGGATCAATATTAGGTATTTATTAAATGCCATTATAGCCGTGGATGAAAATGACACAAAATGCGTGTGTACGTCGGAAGCCACTTTGCCTTTACAGGGAAACAAAGAATTTCGTCTCGAATATTTTTTTTACAGAATGCTGATTGAAAAAAGAAATACCTAAATTTCTACCTAAGCAAATACCTAGGATGACACAAAATATTATTTTTAGGTTTAGTATATGGTCTGGAAACTATATATAAAAAATAAGCAACATTAACATTCTTATAACCTCAGAAGTTATTGGTACAGGTCTAAAAATGGCATTTCATAAAATGATCAGATTCTATAATCTGACCACAACATATATAAGACTTAAGAACAGCCCTATGCTTTATATGTATATTTAGGATTTAGGTATTACCATAACTTATCTTATCTTTCAACCCTAATCTTCAACTGACATCTGATACCTTCAAAAAACTTGACCCTTCGTAAAGGACATCGGCGGCTAAAGGTCAGATCGAGATATCGAGGACTAACTTCACTGTCTTCATGGATAATTAAAAAGTCGTTTTCTTTTGTCTTTCAGTTTTGTTCTAAAGTTTTGTTGTGTATTTTTAATGAAAACTATTTTAAGGGAGACTGTTGAAGTCAGATTCAGATTCAGATTATTTATTTATAAACATACATTAAATACAGTTTACACGTCAATATCTTATAACTAAGTTGATATAATTTATAACTTAAGTGTTGCATATTATTTATTTACATGTTCACAATTGCAGAACCAACAGTAACAGTAAGTAGGGCTTTATTAAGTGCTGATATCTTTAGAAAATATGTATTAAAATGAGTAATGGCGTCCGCTAGGTGCCGCGGGTGCGCACGCACGCGGGTGCCGTTGTAGGTAAAATGTGTAGGTTGCCAGAGCTCGAGGGAGAGGTTAAGGTCGGCAACGCGCATGTAACTCCTCTGGAGTTGCAGGCGTACATAGGCTACGGAGACTGCTTAACATCAGGCGGGCCGTATGCTTGTTTGCCACCGACGTAGTATAAAAAAAAAAAACCGCCGCACGCGTCCGCGTCAGCTCCGTGCACCCGCGCTAGCTAGCGGACGCCATTACATGACATATCCTTTGCGTTAGTGTAAGGCCTGAGTGGACGCTCGAGAGGCGTGCAGCGGAGCGGAGCGTGCGGCGTGCATGTTAAACAAATGCTATCGTATGCGAGCGGCCTCCGTGCACGCTGCTCAAACCTGTTTGACGCTCGACGCCACGCTGCACGCTCCGCTTCGAGCGTCCACTCAGGCCTTACACTTATGACATGGGGTACCTTCAAGAAATGAGCGTACTCCCGTCTAAAAAGGCCGACAATGCGCACGTTCAACCCCTCTGATGTTGCGGGTGCCCATGGGCGGCGGTAATAACTTACCAGCAGGCGATTCGTCTGCTCGTATGCCTAAACAAGTGATTATTAACGTTATGAACGCCAAAAACACAAAGGCGTCGTACCGAATCGTGTCCACAGCGTGCAGCGCACATACCTATAAGTGTTATGGCGGACGCTGTTAAAGTACAAGCACGTGCAAAGTGCAAGCAAGTGGCACTTTCAAGTAAATTTTACGTTAGCTCTATGGATGGTATAGAAAGGATGACAATCTCTTATGGCAGAATTGTTGCAAAAGTGACCGCTTTCAGCTTTAAATAATGGTTCCTAATTTCTCCGGTGGCGCTAGTTAGGCTCTGGGACATGAGTATAACATGAACCAACAAATAACCCGACCAAATTACGTAGGTTGTTTTTGGTAGTATTTCGGTGTATGGTGGCGCCGCCTAATTACTGTTTTTTGATGGACACTTTTCATACATAGAGATTTGGCTCCTTTATATAGTCTCCATGGTTAGCTCGCTTGCGCCCGTGTCCTTGGCGTGTAAGTGACGTTTTTATTTATGACTTAAAGCTTTCAAAGGGTTAATTGTTCTCAAGGCGTGGCATTTAATAATGGCTCTTTTGATGTAGTTTATATCCATTTAACAATAAATTAATAATTATATTGGAGACAATCTAAGGTACTACATCTAATAGGCGACGATATACATACTCTTAGAAAATATACATTATCATATTTGTAACCCATGACAATGACATTTACCTATTACGTTGATTGATTGATTTACTCATATTCATACTCATTTAATCATTGCTTTGTGTGTACAAAAATATCTTAAGATTATTATTATGTTTCAACACAACCCTGTAAGGGCACTGCAATAAAATTACAAACTAATCAACTACTTAAATTATTAAATACTTATGTTTACATGTAATGGCCTGCCGTATACACTGGTTTTGGCCTACACTCGTATAGAGGGCGTTGACTGTTTCGTTTGTTATTTATAATTTTAACGCATACCAGTGAGAGAACATGGGTCAAAATCATATAAAAATAATTAATGCAAATTAAAAAATCATTTATCCATATTTAAATACATTTTATCGTATTTTTATAAATATTTATTTTTAGTTTTAAAGTGTGTCGACAGATGGCAGGGAATTTACTGGGGTTACAAAATTAATTATGACAGTACCGCTCTAGTATAAGTTACTCTATGCAGAGTAGAATGCTTTGTCTACGAGGAATGCCTTTAAATTCTTTAGAAACTTATTATCATTTAGCTCATTTTTAACATGGTTAGGTAGCTTATTAAAAATTTATATGCTTTAACCTTAATCTTTTTATATTACATCTGAATTTTATTCACCGTAACCTTATATCCGTAGTATAGTAAGTAAGTATTAGTAACTATATGATTTATAGACAATTTTATTTATAAGTAAAAACATTATCATAGTATAATTATTTAAAAATATTACGATGTCATTATTGTGATGGAGAAAATAAATAAATGTCTTTTATTAACTGCTTTATTATTCTTAAATACTTTCCCTCTATTTTTTAAATTACCTGTTTGTGTTTGTGAAAATATTTCCCTAATCAATACCTAGATAGGTATACTAAAAGGCTAAAAGTACTGAATAAAAGTAGAAAACTCCATTAGCCTAGTTCTCTATAAATTACAATTTAAAGTTTGTTCTCAGAAACTTCGAAATAAATGTTCATATTTTATGAACAACGGCCTCTTTCGAACATTTCTTAATTTATTATAAAACTGATTTATTATAAAGACAAATGGTGTGCTCAGGGGCCCATTTCTCGAACGATATTAGTCTAATAAATTATTAGTGTGTTGCCATGGCAACCCATACGATATGATCGTTCGTGGACTAATATGATTATTAGAGTTAATAGGCTGTTACTGAACCGGTGAGCTCCATCATAGGCCCTGTCTTCACTTTCCATCAGGTGTGACTAGGGCCAATCGCCGATCAGTTTATAATAAAAAAATAAAATTGATTAGTCTAATAACGGTATTAGACTAATATTATTAATGTGTTGCCATGGTAACCCATACGATTTGATAGTTCGTGGACTAATATGATTAATTGATTAGTCTAATACCGTTCGAGAAATGGGCCCCTGGGGCTGATATTATTAGTCCACGACCTGTCAGATCGTATGGGTTACCATGGCAACACACTAATAATATTAGACTAATACCGTTCGAGAAGTGGGCCCCTGATCTGAGTTATAGGTTTATAATTATGATAGTTAGCGTCAAAAGTTGCGTTACAGACTATGGATCAAAAGTGGACGGTGTCCGCTTCTTTCACAGAAAATTGTTTCATAGAATGAAAATTCTGCGAAACATTAGGTTCTATGGAACTATTTTCTGCAAAACAAGGTACAACCGTAGTGTGTGTACAGCGCACGCTGAATAGTGTGTGTACAATATATTAACAGTTATCAAATCTCATTAAATCCAAGTTTTGTTAGTGCTGTGATTTGCGTTCACAGACAGTTCTCAAGACAAACGGAATTAGAGCAAGCTCGCATCAAGGGAGAGTCATTATTGTGATCAAATTCCGAGGTGGCTTGTTTGTGTTAGTTGGCTTACTGTAATTATGGTTGGCAGTATTGTGAGATTGAACACCCCGCGGTATTTCCAGACCGATACGACCTTCAAACCAAGAAAAGAGCGTACCCCTATCTTAAATTCCGGCAACGCACTTGCAAATTGCAGCTACACTGGCATGCACGATAGTAATTATATCTTGGAACCGTAAAGCAAATAATTTGCGCAGTCACATATTATTTCTGAAAGCAATGACACTTTTGATATTTGTCAGGCAATCGTGTATATTCTAGATCTGCGGCGGTAGCACGGTCGCATTTTTATCGCTTGTCACCATGCCTGTCACGTTCTAACAAGTATGTAAGTGGCATAGAGACAGGCTATAAACATGGAACCAGGCTGCGCTCTGGGAAATGACAGATCTAGAAGCATGGCACCTCCGAGCTGCCGACCTGAATTACAAAATGCTGGCATCGCATAAAGTTCGCATCGCTGGGAATAGAAGACCTGAACACACCTGGGGACGCTTACATGGCGCACGGAGAATTTAACCCATTACTGAAAAATAAAAGAATCGGTGAAATAGAGTATACTATTAATAAAGACATGAGACGTTGACGTTGAAGACGTCCTCTTAGAATAAAATAAAATGTAAAAGTGTAACATATGAAACACAAATAGGCACTAATACTAACATCTTCAACTCATCAGTGTGACACAACACCTTCAGCTTACACAGATCTTTTCTAGACACAAGTTAGCTGACACAATCCTGCGGGAACCGAAAGATGTAAACACTAATAGGTAATAAATTATTTCTGATTCTGATTCTGCGCCCGCTGACCGTTTAGCATGAGTAGCGTTCTCGCGCGCGAGTCCATACTTGAAGTCGCGCTAGATAGACCTGTACCGCTGGCTATATTTTGACCCCTAGGTTATAAAAATATTAAAGTCAATTCTGTTTTCGCTTATGAATACTTTGTTAAGATGTAAATCTTACATTTTGTTTTGTGTCATATATATAATTTGCTTTTCTAGTAATTTGTTATTTTGTGGTAATTATTTTTTATTTTGAATTATCTTGGAGAAAAAAATATTCGAGAGAAAACATGTAACTGTGTTGCATTTAGGATAGTGTTTTTAGTGTGAAAACATAGTTTGTGTCAATTACGTCCACTGCAATCTGATACTATGTCATAATATTCTAAATGACACAAAAAAAAATTAGAGTTAAAAAAAATTACTTAGGTCGAATTTAATCGTTTAAATAGGTCCATTAAATGATTTTGTGTCTTATTAAGGCATAGCTTTATAAGATATTTGATGATTTTGTTGTAACAGGCTGTCACCGTTACAAAAGAATATTAAAGATATTAGAGTTTACATCTTATTAATTTGAAATGCGGGATAAATAAGATGTATGAATTTGTGTCACTTGCATCCACTGCATAAACAAATATTACAAAAATATTATTTGCGTTCAAACGAAGCTAGCGGGCGGTCTGAATGGGCAACGGAGGCCGTGCAGGGTGGGGCCGCGGCGTGACCTTGCCGTACGCAACGCATGTTTACTTCGCCTGTGCGCCAAATTAACGCAACTTATTCAAAGAAGTTACGCAAACAACACAACAACAAGCAACAAGCAAGCAAAGAATGCGTCGAATTATCTTTTACCTATTTAAATCTCATAGATATTGTACAATGTCACCATTATGCAAAAGAACTGTAAGTACATGTTTGATTTGCGAGCGAGCTGGCAACATTGCGCAGGGAAATCTTAAAAATATCGCGTTTACGTGAACGCCACATACATTTGTGACAGTGATAGGGAAAAGGTACCACTAAAGTAAAATTTGGTTATAAATACCGAGACTTTCTTTCATTCTTTGATAAAAAAAATTGCTATTTATGCAACAAGTGCGGAAATCATCTTTACGCACGTGTATCATACAATGTTTTACTATGCATTGTGCGAGTAAATAAAAAAACATGTCATGGCAAATAAGTTTAATTATTAAAAGGAGTGTTTTAAATCGACACGAGTTGCGAATTACCTATTCGCACGTGTATCGTACGTTTTACAGTACATATGGCCCTTTAAACTTTCGACATATGCACGGTAAGTGCTCTTTTCCGCACTAGTGCGAGAAAGTAGCACCATATGTACTGTAAAAAAAATTGAAAACAAAAAGCACTAGTGCGGAAAAGCAGTACTTTCCGCACGACATGGCTCCGTAGGAAACGCACTTTTCGAGCACATGCATTGTAAAAAAATATATAGGACTGTATCTCCTAAACCATGCGTCGTAGCGCAAAAATAATAAAATTTTCGTTCCCCTTTATGTAACCCAAAAGTAATACATGAAAAATACAATGAAAAAAAAAAGAAACAAAATCTTTATAGGGCTGTATTAGCTGTATCTCCTATATCGTGCATCGTAGCGCAAAAATAATCAAATTTTCGCTTCCCTTTAAGAAGCCCCTAATTAAGATTTAAAAACGCAAAAAAGAAAAAAAAAGAGGAAAAAATCTTTATAGGGCTGCATCTCCTAAACCGTGCATCGTAGCACAAAAATAATCAAATTTTCGTTCCCCTTAAGAAATCCTTAATTAAAACTTTAAAAAAAACCAGGAAAAAAACTTTATAGAGCTATTATTGCTATATATATAGATATAATATCTCCTAAACCGTGCTTGGTGGCGCAAAAATAATAAAAATTTCGTTCCCCTTTATGAAGCCCCAAAGTAATATACTAAAAACACAATGAAAAAAAAAGAAAAAAAATAACAAAAAAACTTTATAGGGCTGTATCTCCTACACCGTGCATCGTAGCGCAAAAATAATTAAAAAAAATCCCTTTAAGAAACCCCTAATTAAGATTGAAAAACGCAAAAAAGAAAGTGGAAAAAAAATCATTTTAGGGCTGTATCTCCTAAACCGTGCGTCGTAGCACAAAAATAATCAAATTTTCGTTCCCCTTTAAGAAACCCTTAATTAAATCTTAAAAAAAAACCAGGAAAAAAAACTTTATAGAGCTATTATAGCTATATATAGTATATATATAGATATAATATCTCCTAAACCGTGCGTGGTGGCGCAAAAATAATAAAATTTTCGTTCCCCTTTATGCAACCCATAATTTATATTTAAAAAAAAAAACGCAAAATTTAAAAAAAAAACTTTATAGGGCTGTATCTCTTAAACCATGCGTCGTAGCGCAAAAATAATTTAAAAAAACCCCTTTAAGAAACCCGTAATTAATACTTTAAAAAAAAAAACAAAAAAAACCAGGAAAAAAAACTTTATAGAGCTGTATCTCCTAAACCGTGCGTGGTACCGCAAAAACAATAAAATTTTCGTTCCCCTTTATGCAACCCATAATTTATATTTAAAAAAAAAACGCAAAATTTAAAAAAAAAATCTTTATAGGGCTTCCTAAACCATGCGTCGTAGCGCAAAAATAATAAAATTTTCTTTCCCCTTTATGCAACCCATAATTTATATTTAAAAAAAAACGCAAAATAAAAAAAAAACATTATAGGGCTGTATCTCTTAAACCATGCGTCGTAGCGCAAAAATAATTTAAAAAACCCCTTTAAGAAACCCGTAATTAATACTTAAAAAAAAACAAAAAAAAACCAGGAAAAAAAACTTTATAGAGCTGTATCTCCTAAACCGTGCGTGGTACCGCAAAAATAATAAAATTTTCGTTCCCCTTTATGAAACCCCAAAGTAATATACAAAAAACACAATGTAAAAAAGAAAAAAAAACAATAAAAAATCTTTATAGGGCTGTATCTCTTAAACCATGCGTCGTAGCGCAAAAATAATTTAAAAAACCCCTTTAAGAAACCCGTAATTAATACTTTAAAAAAAAAAACAAAAAAAAACCAGGGAAAAAAACTTTATAGAGCTGTATCTCCTAAACCGTGCGTGGTACCGCAAAAACAATAAAATTTTCGTTCCCCTTTATGCAACCCATAATTTATATTTAAAAATACGCAAAATTTAAAAAAAAAATCTTTATAGGGCTGTATCTCCTAAACCATGCGTCGTAGCGCAAAAATAATAAAATTTTCGTTCCCCTTTATGAAGCCCCTAAATAATATACAAAAACACAAGAAAAAGAAAGAAAAAAATAATAACAAAAAAACTTTATAGGGCTGTATCTCCTAAACCGTGCATCGTAGCGCAAAAATAATCAATATCCGTTCCCCTTTAAGAAGCCCCTAATTAAGATTTAAAAACGCAAAAAAGAAAAAGAGAAAAAAATCATTTTAGGGCTGTATCTCCTAAACCGTGCGTCGTAGCGCAAAAATAATAAAATTTTCGTTCCCTTTTATGAAACCCCAAAGTAATAACAAAAAACGCAATGACAAAAAAAAGAAAAAAAAAACAACAAAAAAAACTTTAGGGATGTATCTCCTAAACCGTGCATGGTAGCGAAAAATAATCAAATTTTCGTTCCCCTTAAGAAGCCCTTAATTAAGATTTAGAAACGTAAAAAAGAAAAAGAAAAAAAACTATATAGGGCTGTATCTCCTAAACCGTGCGTCGTAGCGCAAAAATAATCAACTTTTCGGTCCCCTTTATGTAACCATTAATTTATACAAAAAAAAAAACGCAAAAAAAAAAGAGTTTTTTTATAGGGCTTGATCTCCTAAAGCATGCGTCGTAGCGCAAAAATAATTAAATTTTCGTTCCCCTTTATGAAACCCCAAAGTAATATACAAAAAACACAATGTAAAAAAGAAAAAACAATAAAAAAAACTTTATAGGGCTGTATCTCCTAAACCGTGCGTCGTAGCGCAAAAATAATCAAATTTTCTTTCCTCTTTATTCAACCCTTAATTTATATTTAAAAAAAAACGCTTTCACTAAACTGCTGTAACTCGGAAACTTAGAATCCACAAAGGGGACTTTACTAAATTATGACACATATTAAAGCCTGACCAGTAATATATGATCATTGTCAAGAGGGCGCTGTTCATTCTCATGTATAGGGTGACAGTTCAGTATAGTATGAAAAAATATTGTATTTAATGAACATCATCATCAATGTAATTAATGTTGCTTGCCACGCTTAAACATAACAAAAATCACAATAAATTGCGTCTTAAAATAAACTTAAAAAGTCTACTAAAAATCGAAACAAAAGTAATTTTTAAGTCGCTGTTGTGACATTCTCAATCAAAAGGTAGGTACCACTTTGTCGTTTACCATAAAGACGAAATTTGATTATATCTTTATACAAATAACCTGTCAGAGAAAGTGGTACCTTTTCATTAGGAACGTCACAAATGTTGGTCAGTATGAGGAGTGCAGCCTACAGTTTATTTTTAATTATATTTATATACCTACTACGGTAAGATTGATAAGGCAATGTAATTATGCCTCCGAATGAAATAAATACACTGTATCGCAAAACTAAGTGGCGAGACAGCTCATAATGCCATCTCTTGGTTGGTCTTAACAAGGGTAAAGGAGATAGTATTAAGATCTCAGTCGCCAGCTGATATTGCGGCAAGTATAATAAGCACCCCACCCGCGTAGGTACCCTTCCCCGCGCACGCCCTTCTTGTTCAATTGAGTTTTATTTTGCCAGATAGTAAAAAAACCGTGGATCAAAATGACCCAAATTATGAATGATGTCTCAATGTGGTATTATAATATTGTAGACGTAAACTTAATAACATGAATTTTTTTTTGTGGCAGATACAGGGTGTTAATTAGAAAAAAATTTTTTTTAAATAAAAGCGGTGGATGAATTTGACACAGATTTGTTTGAATAACATATAACAATGTTCTGTAAAGTACAACACTTCACTTACCGACTCTAATATTTTTTTAGGCGTTTTAGGATCAATATTAGGTATTTATTAAATGCCATTATACCCGTGGATGAAAATGACACAAAATGCGTGTGTACGTCGGAAGCCACTTTGCCTTTACAGGGAAACAAAGAATTTCGTCTCGAATATTTTTTTTACAGAATGCTGATTGAAAAAAGAAATACCTAAATTTCTACCTAAGCAAATACCTAGGATGACACAAAATATTATTTTTAGGTTTAGTATATGGTCTGGAAACTATATATAAAAAATAAGCAACATTAATATTCTTATAACCTCAGAAGTTATTGGTACAGGTCTAAGACGGAGTCGCGCGCGAGAACGCAACTTATGATAACAGGTCTGTGGTTACTGGTTACCATACTGTGTTTAGTAATTTAACTGTGCCGTTTACCCACGAGTTTATATTATTATCAACATTCGGTAAACTTTGAAATATGAGTTTGAGTTCTATTTTGTTAGGAGTTGCCGCAAGTTTAACTGAGTAAAGGATCTTCAGCACCGCCAGTATTTGGGGGAAACTATTTCAGATTGTGTGGGAGTTATGTTGGTCTTAATGTATCATGTTTTAAATCATTTTACGGTTTAGACTCACTTGTTTTAGTCACTCGAGCGACGCGGCGCGCGGCAGCGGCAGTACGCAATACACGGTCGTCGTGAACGCTGCTCGCACTATTAGTGCTTGAGAAAGGAGACCTAGGCTCTCCGAAACATGTCGCGCGAGTGACTAAAACAAGTGAGTCTAAACCGTAAAATGATTTAATGTTAGTATGTCTCACAACAGTTTAAATTCGAGTATCATGTTTTACTCGAAACTGGTTATTCGAGTAATCCAAGGTTATATAAGGTTGCTAAAATCCCGTAGGTAGGCCCGTTTATCAAAAGCTTTTGTAGCTTGTAATACAAGTGGAAGTCCCTTTCTAACAAAAGCTGTCAAAAAGGGACTTTTGATAGACGCGGGCCCCTAGTCGTATAAAAACTTACAGTTGACGACATCTTAGTAGAATTATTAAGTTATCGCTTACAAAAATACACACACAGTTGGAAAAAGCAGCTGTTCACTAACCGTCAATGAGTAAAAATTATTGTATTGCTTTTATAGTGCATATGAATCCCTGAGAAATAAAGTGTCATGTTGTAAGTGAACCTACTACTAATAAGTTCACACCTTTATATCATAGTTAGTTTCTTTCAAATAAATATTACATGTTAAAAAAAAATATCCAAATATGTATGCCATTAACTTTTATAGGTGTTTAGCCTGAGAAAGTAATTTTTATATTCGTGATTTGTAAGTGTTTGATTTAGTGTACAGCATATTACTTTGTATATGTCTATGTCTATGTCTATATTGTATATTTAGTTTGAAATAAAGAACATATTAAGAAAAAAGTTGGAAAAAGCAAGTCAAATCAAACAAAACACATTTTCCGAGTTCAAGGAAAGGTCAATCAATTCGAAAGTGATTAGGTAATAAAGAAGTTAGAATGTTAATATTTAATAGCCTAACGCGATGAGGTTGTGTTTCTGATTCATAGCTTTATTTCCTACCAGATTTAGTAGTTTTACAGTTACTCCGCGAAAAGGGGTTTTTGAAAAACTATACCTTACCCGACTCCTTTTTAGGGTTCCGTCGTGAAATAGAAACCCTTATAGCGTCCGTCTCAGCTAGCTCCACACTGGCGAGTCAAAATGTGCAAGTGATAAAATGGGTTTACTGATGTTTCGGCGTAAATTACTTGACAAACTTTCAGATCTCAAACTATTTATCCCATATTTTTAGTTGGGCGAAATTTCATTCCGCAAATTTCGGTTTAAAGAAATTTATTGTCTAAGAAATTACAGAAATTTCACTTATAAGACAACTTATAAATAGCTAACTTAAAGTAATTATTTACAAATAACGCAATAAGCAAGCACTTATGATAATGTTTAACAATAAGCAACTGCATTTTCATGTGAACTAAAATTAAATACAAGAATAAAACTAAGAATCGACCCTAATGGTCTTAACGTAAGGTTTAGATTTAATTGGTTAGTAATAGGAATATATGAGGGTATATTTTTTGTTCGACTCATGACTGCTAGACTTGTTTACGGGGCAAGTTAAACGAGACCTTTAAGCAGTAGTTAATTATTGGTTATTGACAAGAGACAATTATGTATTTTAAATATTTATGTTTGTATGTAAGTTAATTATTGTCGTTTTAAGAACATTTTTTAATTTTACGCTTTTTGGTTTTTATTGTAATAGAACCAATGTATATGTATTATTTGAGATGAAATGGTTTTTATTGTAATAAAACCAATGTATATGTATTATTTGAGATGAAATAAGTATTATTTAGCCTGTTTTTATGCATATATTCATTTTATATTACGTTTTATGTAGTTATATTTTTTATGATTATTTTAATTTTAATTATGTTAATTTGTTTAGCTTTTTGGATATACGGATTATTATTATTATTTTTTATCTGCACATGAGTGAACTACGTACTACAGTCGCGGAAGCAGGTAAGGTACGTGATTAATATTATTTTATTTTGATGTGTTAACAATTTTATTTATTATTATTATTATTATATGTATGGTTTTTTTACTGGTATTTAGCTTAGATGGTAGATATTATGTTAACTGTTATGTGATATTGTTTGTAACATGTAATTTTAAATTGTTTTTAAAAGTTTTAAATGGTTTGATATCTTTCAGGGTTTTAGGAAGGTTATTATATAGTTTAGCACCATCATACATCAAATTATGGGTTCCGTATCTGGTTCTAGGGAAGCGTAGCGCTAAGTGATCCGCGTTTCGGAGTTTCATTTTTTGGTATTTACATTTTGTGTTAAAGGTAATTTCCGAATGTATAGTACCATCCAGTATTTTGCGTATTAAGAGACAAGTTTTATATACGTGAATTTGTTTTAAATTCATGAGACCTGTTTTTTGATATAGTGTTTTTGTAGGTGTTAGATAGTCGTAATTGAATAGTACTTTAATAACTTTGTTTTGCGCGATCTGGAGATCTTTGAGGTTGGTCATTGCTGCATTGCCCCAGATTTCAGCAAGATATTCCAGGTGGGGTTTAATTAGGGCATTATAGATATTAATACGAACTTGTTTTGGAAGACAGTTTGAAATGTTGCGCATAGCGGCTGTTAGCGACGTTATTTTAGGCCTTGTTTTAGCAATATGTGCTTTCCACGTGAGTTGACTGTCAAGGATCAGGCCTAAGTACTTTTCGTGGTCTTTTTCTTCTAAAAGTTCGTTATTTATGTATAAGTTTAGATTTCGTTCAATATTTTTGTTTTTAGCTGAAAAGATAACATAGCATGTCTTAGCGGTGTTAATAGTTAATAAGTTGCTTTGAAACCATTTGAAAAGTAGGTCTAGGTCTTGCTGAGCCTGCTGCATTATAATAGAGAGCGAGGATCCAAAATAAAACAAACAAGTGTCGTCCGCATATAATGTTAAATGGCCCTGTAGTCCTGCTTCATGTAAATTATTTATATATATTAAAAAGAGCAAGGGACCTATAATAGAACCTTGCGGTACACCATAATTTATAGGCAGCGGGGAGCTTTCTTTCTGGCCTAGTTTAACTATTTGATGCCTATTTGTAAGGTAGGACTCAAAAATGTTGTACGCCTTGTCTTTTATTCCGATTTGTTTTAATTTATTTAAAAGCAGAGGGTGGCTGACTGTGTCAAATGCCTTTTTTAGGTCGACAAAAACCCCTAATGCGATATTTTTTGAGTCTATATTGTTCTTTAGTTTAGTAACAAGGTCTATAGTAGCAGAAGTTGTATTACTTTTTGGTCTGAAACCGTACTGTCTTTCAAACAAAAATTTAATGGAATTTAGGTAATTAAATAGTCTGTCATGAATAATTTTTTCGAAAATTTTAGAGAAAATTTACATAATCCAACCTAACCTAACCCAACCTAGTACGTCATTTTCATTTCGCAAGTATGGGGTTGGGAAATGAAATGGTTGCGAAGTAAGGTTATGCCAACGATTGGTTTGCCAAATGAAACTTTGGCGAAAAGTTGGTTACCAAGTGAAATTTGGCGAAATAAATTTCGCCAAAAAGGAAGTACACCGATAGAATGTCATATTTTAATTTTGGTGACACCGTTATACTTAGTCACTGCAAAGTCTATCTTTGCCCTGTTTTTAAGTTATTGAAATTTGAAAAATAGAGTTGATTTTCCTTTGGTTCACGTTTGAAGTAAAAATAATGATTTTTTAGTGTAACCTTAATCTATCCAGGCTTTTTATTCATAACTTGCTATAAATGGAATATGTCCTTTAAAAATCACATTGGGCAAGACGTCGAGGCTATGCACAATGAGGTTAGTCTGATTTTAGTTTCGCCATGTCCATTAATCAGAGGCCCGCGAAAAAGGAAAATCGAAATTTCATCTCTCTACCGCTCGAATATGCAAAAGCAACAGAGAGGCAGAAAACGAAACTAACATTTTCTTTTTTCGCGGTAGACCCTCAGAAGTGAATATTTTCGGAAATAATCGCTCCGAAAACCCAACTAATTAAGTAATTTCGTTGTTACAGAGAAACGTACGTTACATGCAACACACATATAAACCCACGGTATAATTATATACATTCTGTAGTCGGGTAAGTGAGGCATCAAGAGAAATGGAAATAGTCGGGTATTTCGCGAATATTCGCCGATATTACGAAAGATCCATTTACCAGTTTAATGAAAGAGAAGCAATTACGGAGCCCTAGAGTTGTTAAAATTCGAGTCTTAAAGTCTAAGGGTGCAGAAAAATGAATTTGGTGTTTTCCGTTGCCGAAAATAATTAAGGGTCTCTTGCGGTTGTTGAAAATCGAAATTTCTTTATAGGTGCATTTCTAATGCTTGCTTTATAGTTTTGATGTTCACATAAACTGCTCTAGGGCCCATTTCTCGCACGAACGGTATTAGACTAATATTAGTCCGCGAACTGGGGCCCATTTCTCGAACGGTATTAGACTAATATTATTAGTCGACAAACTGTCAAATCGTATGGGTTTCCATGACAACGCACTAATAATATTAGACTAATATTGTTCCAGAAATGGGCCCTCGTCAAGTCGTACAACTTTGAACTAGTGTAAACATACAAATAAATTAACAAACCAAAGACACAAATAATTATTATCAACTTTAAAATAATATACATGCACATACAATAAATATATACACATATACATTTATGACTAGTCGTGTTTTATGCAGCCGTCAGCGACAGTCTATCTAGTTTATAAACTAAATCGAGTCCTAAGGATAGACTCGAAAGACTCCAGTCCATCACTAGTCGTGTTTTATGCAGCCGTCAGCGACAGTCTATCTAGTTTATAAACTAAATCGTGTCCTAATGATACACTCGAAAGACTCTAGTCCATCACTAGTCGTGTTTTATGCAGCCGTCAGCGACAGTCTAGCTAGTTTATAAACTAAATCGAGTCCTAAGGATCGACTCGAAAGACTCGGGTCCATCACTAGTCGTGTTTTATGCAGTCGTCAGCGACAGACTAGTTTAAAAACTAAATCGAGTCCTAAGGATAGACTCGAAAAACTCTAGTCCATCACTAGTCGTGTTTTATACAGCCGTCAGCGACAGTATATCTAGTTTATAAACTAAATCGAGTCCTAAGGATAGACTCGAAAGACTCTAGTCCATCACTAGTCGTGTTTTATGCAGCCGTCAGCGACAGTCTATCTAGTTTATAAACTAAATCGAGTCCTAAGGATAGACACGAAAGACTCGGGTCCATCACTAGTCGTGTTTTATGCAGCGGTCAGCGACAGACTAGTTTAAAAACTAAATCGAGTCCTAAGGATAGACTCGAAAGACTCGAGTCCATCACTAGTCGTGTTTTATGCAGCCGTCGGCGACAGACAGGCTTCAGATTCCAACTCGATGATTTGATCTCTCAAAGACCGGTAAATAGTTAATGTTCTGTGAAATACTGCAGTGCAACGATGACGATTGAACCGCCATTCAGACAGAAATGTTAATTATATTTGATTAATCAAGCAAGTAACTTACCGGTTTTGAAGATGACTTATCTACCATAACTTTATGTACCTATCAAAGTTAGAGCATTTTAAGAGTCACACGAAACTCGCCGCCGACATACAATCGAAGTTATGCTCTCATTTAATTAAAAATGTAAGGTTTTAAGTCCTATAATAAGTAACAACATACAATTACATGCATCTTGTACCCGGGTGACTGGAAGATGCATGTAACTGCGTCGCAATATCGGGAGCTCAAAAACAATACAAAAGGTAATCACGGTCTATATCCCGGTCAATATAAGTCTAGTGAAACTAACCGGGAATCATTCGAAACTTAAAAGTTATACATGCAAAAGTTTTACTTGCTCTAGTTTCTTTTTAAGTTTTTAGCTAACTTATAAAGTAGAGTAGAGTATACTACTTATAAGTTCGAATCCTGTCCGCAGCGCCATGTAAGGACTTGCTGATTGAAACAACGACATATTGGAAGTGTTCTTTATTCATCAAGCGCTATCCTACTCTAACATTATTGCTTTTGTATATGTCTATCCTTATTACTCTTAAGTGGTTATCACATATCGATTGTGAGTATTATGGTTCGACCTGGTTATCGACTTTGTCCTTACATGGTGAATCAACTTTTAGAACGCTTGATTTCGTGTCCCTAGACTCCCTAGCAAAGATATATCGTTTTTTTTACTTTTTTGCTTACACTGGCATTATTAGATCCATAAGTATTAATTAAACAGATTAAAATTAACAACTTGATCCGATAAAAGTTACATTTTGTACGGTAACGTAACGCAGAAGAAAAAGTTTTCTCACAAAAATCAGGGACACACCATTTTCGTATTTTTCTGCTGCGTTACCGTACAAAATTGAATTTTTAATGTGTTAATTAAATACTTATGTATCTAATAATGCCCGTGGAAACAAAAAAGCAAAAAAATATACGTGGTTTTTGAAAACTCGATTTTTCTTTCTCGATTCACCCGTCATGAAAAGTTTCGTGTAATTTCAGCATTTTGTTTTAGAATGAGAACCGATTGCATGGGAACGGTTTTTTGTCAGGCAGCGGTGTGACTCTTAAAGATTAGCATTCAGTTTTATGTAACTATTTATTAATCTGTGGTTTTATTATTTCTCAAGACCGACGTTTTGGTTCCTTCACTTTTTTTTATACCACGACGGTGGCAAACAAGCATACGGCCCGCCTGATGGTAAGCAGTCACCGTAGACTATGGACGCCTGCAACACCAGAGACATTACATACGCGTTGCCGACCCTTTAAAAACCTGTATCTACACTCCTTTTTTGAAGAACCCCATACTGTAGCCCCTCGGGAAAACCTCAGTAGGGAGCTCATTCCACAGCCGAAGCGTACGCGGGAGGAACTTACCTAGTTTTCAATAATATATTTCTAATTTTTCCTGTGAATAGTTTCAATTCTATTTTGGACCCGGTGCCACTAACCCTGCAGCGACAGAGGTACACTTTAACCCTATTTGTCGCTTGAACAGACATCGCATTATATCGGACGAATACTTGCTATTAAGACAAAATGGGACCCGGATAATTTATAAGAGACGCGTAAATAATAGAGTTAGGAAATTCAATTCCAATTTCATTTTATTCATCCAACTGAAATCATTGTTGTTAATACAAACAAAGAAAGATATAACTCCGTAATAGATGGATACAGTCTAAGGAAAAAACGTGCCTCGAAAATCACGAAAATTTGATTCTCGATCAGATGGCGCCACTAGTTTTGGCCTCTCGTATAGAGGGCGTTGACTGTTTCGTTTGTTACTTATAATTTTAACACATACCAGTGAAAGAACATGGGTCAAAATCATATAAAAATAATTAATGCAAATTATCCATATTTAAATACATTTTAAAGTATTTTTATAAATCTTCATTTTTAGTTTTAAAGTATGTCGATAGATGGCAGTGAATTTACAGTGGTTACAAAATTTACTATGACAGTACCGCTCTATCTTATTATATCCTCATTGGTACAAATAAAGCTTAAATATATGGTTAGTATTATACACTATAAAAAGAATGTCAATAAACTTAATAATTAAAGAAAGAATTAATTAATTGAAATTGAAAAGAAGTGAAATGAAATCAAACAAATATACAATAAAAACAAAATTTTATAAAATAAATATGAATGCCACTAAAATATGTTTAAATATTTTGGAAATATGGCGTTAAAAAAAAAAACATTATAATTTCGACCACAGATGATTTAATGCGGAGGTCAAAACCTCAAAAGCTTACTCTCATGAATTTAGTTTAGATCTGAAAAGCGTCATTATTTCATGAAAACTGTGGCAAAGGTTATTTTATTTATATCTTGTATGTAAAAAAAAACTTTGATAAAAAATAAAATATATTTTTTTATTTTTTATTTTGAAACTATTTTATATACCTAGATCTTTTTATTGTGAATTAAATGCATAATTCTGCCGCGCTTAGCATAAAAGCAGTAACTCATTTTGAAATGTCACTCAATTGTATACTTTGTACTTATACGATATGTTTTACAATTGAAAAAGATTTCAAAATGAGATGCTAACGCGGCAGAATTGTATATACCTAATATTTCATGGTAAAACTATTATTATAGGTGAAGTTGGGCACAAACGGTGAAGTAAGGGTTTCTACGGTAGATATTTTTGCTAACCCGGATTTACAATTAATTTCAACATTGATAACGGAATTCTTAGATATCCACCCTTAGATGAGAGATGAAAAATGCGAAAGATAACACTGGCAGTCTTATCTTTTTCCTATCTCTACTGATACCATACGTAGATATTTGTGCTACTCAGTATTCCGAAAAGGAAGAGGGTCTCCTTGCCAGTGACATCCCTGATTACTTCTTCACAACTTTACATTTACCGCCCGTCAACTTACCAATACATCTTATAGTCTAGGTGATAGAGTGCGTTTTTTGCGTGGCTGGAAGTTTGGAGAAAGAATAAAAGGGTGGTAGTTGTAGGTCACGCGAAAAAGATTCGTTAAATTTCCTTGTATTTAGTAATTGTTTCAGAAATAGCCTTCTGGATATGAGAGGAGTGATAATGATAATTGATTTATACATGAGTAGGTATTACTTTCGTATACCTAATTATATTTTAAGAAAGTATATCTCGCATCGCATTACGAGTATATTTATGTCGGTATGTACAGTAAGCTGCAGAGTTAAGCGACCCCCCTGCAAACAAATTTCTATGCAGGGCCCGGGTCACTTAACTCTGCAGCTTACTGTACATAATAGCACTACCACTGCGCTTGTTAAAGTCACCGACGACATTCGCCTTAATATAGAAAATAAAAAAATCACAATTTTGGTTCTCTTGGACTTTAGTAGCGCATTCAACACAGTTGATTTCGACATTCTCTTAGCCTTTTTAAATCATTTTAATGTTTCACCCACTTCATTGTCCTGGTTTCGCAGCTATCTCTTTGGGAGGCGTCAGAGGGTTCGAGTTGACGATAATCTTTCTGATTGGTGTGAACTTTCTTCTGGCGTCCCCCAGGGGGGTATTCTCTCTCCATTGCTTTTCTCTATTTTTATAAATAACATTACTAAGTCTTTAAAATCTTGCTACCACCTTTACGCAGATGATCTGCAAATTTATTCAGCTGCCAACCTTGACGATTTCGATTCCCTCGTAAGCCAAATTAACGCCGACTTAGAATCCGTCTGTTTGTGGGCTTCATCTTTCGGGTTGAAAGTCAACGCCATGAAGTCGCAAGCGATCGTTTTTGGAAGTCCTTATTACATCTCCAAATTGTCTGAGCTGGTGGCACCTAGAATTTTCTTTGATGGTATACCAATTCCTTTCTCACCCACTGTCAGAAATCTAGGGGTCACCATGGATCAGACACTTTCCTGGGCGCCTCATGTCACTGAATTGAGCAAAAAGCTGTTTGGATCGCTCCATTCTTTAAGGCGCCTGCAGAACTTTCTTCCACTTGACACCAAAGTCATGCTCGCTCGCTCTCTGTTACTGCCTTTACTCGACTACGGCGACGCTGTGAATCTTGACATGACAGAAGAACTCTTGGACAAGTTAGAGCGCTTACAGAATGTCTGTATAAGATTTATTTTTGGCCTACGGAAGTACGATCATGTATCTTACTACCGTCAAAAACTCAATTGGCTTCCAATCCGCCGCCGTAGAAATCTTCACACTCTTTCTCTTCTCTTCAATGTTCTTTTTACACCTTCTTCTCCTGTATACCTCTCTCAAAAATTTCAATTTCTGGCTGAAGGCAGTGGCCACCGTCTCCGTTCTAGCGCGAATTTATCACTTGCCATCCCCTCTCACAAATCTCGTGGATACAGCAAGTCCTTCGCAGGGCGTTCAGTGAAGCTGTGGAATGAGCTGCCAGTTTCGCTCAGACAGGCGCAATCGCTTGCGTCGCTCAATGAGAGGTTAAAGAAGCTATGGTTATCTGATTGATTAATGTGCCTATATTTGTATTGTATGTTGCTTTATATTTTTCTACTTCTTTCCAATTTTTAGTGTATTTTCCCCATTCCTTTTTGTGTAATATATTATATGTTTATCCTATTAATTTTGTATGTATTTATATCCTTTATCTTTCTGGTACCTTGTTGTACATTTTGCTACATTTGTCACCCTCTTTTCACTTTCTCCTCTCATCTACTCAAAGGTTAACTGGAAGAGATCCCTCAAAGGGATAAGTTCGCCTTTGTACATCTTATTATTTGTACCATGTAATTTTTAATATGTATATTTGTACAATAAAGAGTTTACTACTACTACTACTACTACATAATTGTCCAATCTTTGGTACTATGGAATTGGAGAGGAACAAGAATATCATCATCTTTAGAGGGTGTAAGTAGCTACCACCTTGCATGTGCTTACAATTTAATTGTAAAAAATATGTCATAACCTTTGTCCTCCTGACCTTATCCTGAGGTGAAATGGAATTCTAAATTCTAATTTATTTTTAACGAACCATTATTATGAGCGTATAACGTTTTGTTATCTGTCAAACACTACTATTTATAAAGTAAAAAAAAAAACTTATTTTCTGTTAAGTTTTTGTTCGGCTTCGCGCCGCGATTCGCGCACGAGTGTGGAGCGAGCTATACGAGTGTTAAAGCCGTAACAGACTACCGCACCGCAACCCGACCTTGGTGCTCCACACGCATCGGTCGCGGCTATTAAGTAGTTCTTTGTACCCTAACTTCCCCCAGTTTAATATTTGAAGTAACACTTGGAACCAGTACCAGGGGTGCGAAACTCCTCGCTTCGTGCAAGCTCGGCTCCGCTCGGCTCAGCATTGCCCCGAGCAATTATTAAGGCCGTACCACACCATCGCACCGCACCGCGACCTTGGAGCAGTTCTAGGAATAGGTAGTACTGGCGTGGGCTTCCACACTATCGCACCGAACCGTCAAAATGGTGGGATCCTGGCCAGTGTTGCCAAGTGTCCCATATTTCCATGTTTGTCTAGACGATAGTGTGGAAGCCCACGCCAGTACTACCTATTCCTAGAACTGCTCCAAGGTCGCGGTGCGGTGCGACGGTGTGTTACGCCCTTTAGGGTTGGCACAATTTGACGTCCCTTTCCGTGCACGACCACAGATAAGATAATGACTTGAATTTTGACAACCCTAAAAAGTCGAAAGGGATATATAATTATGTATAGTGCCATAATAATATATTAGAATAGATTCGACCCTGAACCGCTGCCAAACTTCGGATTTGTAGGAAGTTTCCTTTCTGTACGGTAGTACTATTATTTATTCTGTGCGACAGTATCTCGGCGAGATAGACTACCCGTATTTTACTAACTGTATGAATTAAAGGGGGACGGGTAGTCTATGTCGCGGCGAGATACTCTCGCGCCAATCATGTGCTAGCCCGACAGTTAAGGGCCCTCCACACTCATGCGCGAATCGCGGCGCGACGCAGCGAACGCGAGTGTGGAGTCTAGTTCGCTAATCAGCGAAATCGACTCCACAGTCGCGTTCGCGGTTTCGCGCCGCGATTCGCGCATGAGTGTGGAGGACCCTTTAGGTAGGTTTAAAGCGGCATAAAGATTCGAATCGAATATGCGCAATCACCGCCAGTCCATGAAATAGTTGATGGAGTCGTAAACACGAGACGGAGCATTGCCGACTCTTGTGTTTTGTTTTGCATTTCGTTTATTGTCGATCGATCTGTAACCACAGCTTAAGGCCCAGTAGGTTCGTGTTCTTCTCTCACTCTCACTGAGCGTAAGCGTGAGCGAGATGGATGCGGGTGCTCGGGACCGCTTGACCAATTATATTGTTTTAATAATTTTAAAAAATTTAGCAATAATTTTTTTTTTAAGTGCATTTTAGACTTGTTTTTCGTAAATGTTTTCTATCGAGCGAAAGTTAGAAACCCCTAGAGAAAGGTCTCGAGATGCTAATCAATCTTTGGCAACCGCATTATCATCTAAAAAACCGGCCAAGTGCGAGTCGGACTGTTGTTATAGCGGCAACAGAAATACATTTTAGCTATCACGATTCAAGATATACAGCCTGGTGACAGACAGACGGACAGACGGACAGCGGAGTCTTAGTTGGTCTTAGTAATAGGGTCCCGTTTTTACCCTTTGGGTACGGAACCCTAAAAAAGCATTCTCAGCGGCGGCAGCATGGTTCCATTTTTATCGCCTGTCACTATGTCTGTCACTTTCGCACTTACTTGTTAAGAACGTGAACGTGATGGTGACAGGTGATAAAAATGCGACCTTGCTACGGCCGCTGAGCACACCGCACCTTAAGGTAAGAAAATGCGAAAAGCGACGCCTGTAGTAAATAAATATTCTGCGAGGCAATAATCGAGTTTATCGCAGATTTACGTCTCGCGATAAACTGGCCGTAACCCGCTCGTGACGTCATCGTCGTTACTGGCACTTCATGAACGTACCTACTTACCTATAGCTTATACACTGATTTAAACTTTCACGATTTTTACTCATTATTATTCATTACGCCAGTCTTGGACCTGGAGCTCGCGCAGATCAGCGTCAACCACATCCGCCCATCGGTACCTAGGTCGCCCGAGGTGCGAGGTGTAGGTGGAGGAGGTGGGTGTGATGGACGCTAATCTACGCGAGCTCCAGGTCCAAGACTGGCGAGAAACTGCACAGGACCGGGGTCAGTGGCGAACTGTCGTGTTGGAGGCCAAGACACACTTTGGGTCGCTGCGCCAGAGGAGTAAGTAAGTATTATTCACTACGACGGGACTTAATTGCGTAAAATAAGTTTTAAATTTACCTCCGACGTTTCGAGGACGGTGTTGTCCCCGTGGTCTCGGAGAAGACTGGCTCAAGTTGACATCAACATCTTCTAGGCGCGCGAGTTTTTCGAACTACCCGCACTTGGTCTTGTTTATTATCTTGAACGTTTTGCGCACTAGGGATGGCTATAGCTTATATCCATTAATAGGGGATATTACTGCAATGTTCTGCCACCAGAGATAGTAAAATATGAATGATGCATCAAGGCGGTTTGTTTACAGATGACCTACCGGGAAACGCGAAT
Source organism: Cydia strobilella (assembly GCF_947568885.1). Taxonomy (NCBI): domain Eukaryota; kingdom Metazoa; phylum Arthropoda; class Insecta; order Lepidoptera; family Tortricidae; genus Cydia; species Cydia strobilella. The sequence goes on from NC_086050.1 coordinate 18,948,136, forward strand.
CCGAAATTTCGCTATCTGCCTCTATCGCTCGAATATGCAAGCTGACAGAGATGTTAGATAACGAAATTTCGATTTTTTTGTTTTGCGATAGACCCTCAGATTGTGGTAGTGGCGACCCCTACGCAGTTTCGCCTAATATTCCCTATACATGAGGGACTCGAAATGGCTCGAATTCCGAATAAGTCAAATAACCCGGTTTAGTATCTAATCTTTTTAACTAACGACGTTGTTCATTAACGCGCTTCTTAGCCTCAATTAGCTAAAGCAAGGGTCGTCAACCTTTTAGTAACCGAGGGCCACATAGTAGTTAACGAAATTGAAGCGGGCCGCACTTTGTAAATATTTGTGACAATTGTGACTTTATCAGACATTGTCGTTTGTCAATATTACATATAAAATAGCAAGGGAGTCACGGGCCGCATGTGAAAGTTTCGGCCTCGCGGGCCGCCGCGCCGGTTGCCTTTGAATACTCAAAGCCAGTTGTGCCGACCGCTGAGCTAAAGCATTTGTATCCAACAACATAATATCTCTTTCTCTGTCGATCACAGAATAAAGTTTCCTGAAAACTGATAGATCCAATATGCAATTAATCTATAGACCTGGCCTATTAGGTTAGGCATAGGAACGCACAAGCAACTTTTGTCTTCGCAACTTTTTTTTGTCTCTGTCGCATTTTCATACTATCCATAGACTTAATATGAGACATAAAATAGTTGCGGAGACAAAAGTTGCTCGTGCGTGCTTAGCCTTAGAATTTATATACATTTTCGGCTAAGTAGCTTCAATGAATTCAACCGTTCGATCAAACGCCGCAATGTGTCGAAAATTGCATGCGATTTGTTGCAGGTTGAATGGAGCCCTTAATCTGTAAGTGTACTTGGTATTGGTAATAAATGTTTACCTCTCTTTCTACCCAATGTTGTTTAAAAACCGAACTTGTAACTTTAGCTTTATAAAATGCGACTGGGGCCCGTTTCTCAAAAGCTTGTAGCTTGTAATACAAGTGGAAGTCCCTTTCTAACAAAAGCAGTCAAAAAGTGACATCCGCTTAATAGAGAACGCTTATTTGCTGATAAGGTTAAATCATTCAAATGCAATAAATATCACTGTCGAATGGATTTACCCTGAGAATTTACCGTGGATTTACCTGAGTTTGAAGTTAAGTTAATTTTCTTTAATAATTTTATTTTCTCAATAATTTTACCGCTATCGTTTTCGAACGTATCCACGCTGCTATAAAAAAAAACTTTAATGATAGTCTATGGTTTTATTTGCCGTGTCAAAAGTATGCTTTGTAAACTTTTTATTCGAAATTGAACCTTAACTTAACTGCATAAGAAAACAAGTCTAGGAAATAAATTTTCATATTCGCATTTAGTAAAGTTGTGGCGTGAGTTCTTCTTAGTTTATTGCCAAAAGCTGTCAAGTTAATAATTGTCAAAAGATCACGCTTGAGACTGTGCAAATTGTGAGAAATGTTTTGCAAAAATAAGGGAATCGTTGAAACGTGTGTGTATAAGTGTTATTTTCTATAGTCCGCCTCTTTTTTGATAAACTATAATGAGTAAAGCAAATCCTTTAGTCGGATTGATTGGGTACGGAGACTCTGATGAAAGTGACGATGAAGTGCCTGCGAGACCTGCTGAGAAGTTGTCAAGGGCCCAGCCCCCAGAGCCGAGTGCTGCGGCACATGAGCCCAACCCAGGGGTGCACCCTGCACCTATACCTCATTGTGGTAAGTGGCAGTAACAGCGTATATAGCTTGTTCTGTATAAATAGAACGTGTTTGTGTAAAAACTGTAACTACGCTAACTTTTAAATGCCAACTGCTACGTCAATTGCTCTTGTAATTCAAGATACACTTGTATTGTATGCAATTTTCTCATTAAGCGAAATGTAAATTTCTTTGGGAAATAAAGTTCTTTAAACCTAAGTAAGGAGCTTAAAGGCATATATATGCATTCTTACTGGCAGTAGGTTCGTGCAAAGTTAGCATGGTTATAGTCTAGATATCATAATATGTTGCAATATTCTACATAAATTGTGAGTTGTATGTAAAACAATATTACCTAAACAATGCTCTTAATCAAGACTGAATATAAACAATTGTTGCATGTTATTAGGACAGATAAACTGCAATATATTAGCAATTTACTGACAACAGTAAGTATTTTAGCTGTTCTTTTACTATTCAGTAACAATAAATCTGTATAATATGTAAAATTAGGTTTAATATTCAAACATTATATGCTGTGTCAGAAATCTGAAAGTTTCACCAGGTAACTTACAATCGAACAAATTAGTTTCTTCAGGGGTCCGGTTTTTGTTTAAATAATATGACAGCACAAAACAGGTTGTCAGTTTGGATGCAAACTGCCATTTGATGACGCATCTAACTTAAGTCGGGTTGCACCAAACCGTCTGTCACTGTTCGCGTTCGCTAAATTTCATTGTATGGAAAGTTTCATAGTTCTCTGCTGCTTGACGATGATCAGTCTGTTAATTGTGGTTGGTGCAACTGGCCCTTAATCTTAGAATTTTAACGTAACATTATTTTCATGTTGTTCAAGTCATTTTCGGGGTCTGTGTAATAAAACTGGCATTTTAATGAAATAATAATCTCCTACTTTATTTGATTTTAGTTAATTTTGAGAACACACACAGTCTCATTAATGACTAGAGTTGTTTACTTTCACAATATTATGTTGTAGATGTAGATGTAGTGTAGGGACGCCCGTCCGGAGGCAGGGGGGCTGTCGATCATGTGTCGCGTTCATTCAGCCCAGTTCCCTGAAGTTGGAGCTTAATATAACTCACAGTTTAGGGGTCCAGACACTGGCATGGGTCAGGTTCGCGTTGACAGACTGACTTTTCACAACTACCCCACTTTGTACCCAAATGTCAAAACCTACCCCCATTGTCTATACATAACATACCTCCCCCATTAAGAGAGTTCACTATTTTATAAAGTTCACTAACACTATTACCTAACCCTACACTATGCTACTGTTACACTACTTTAACACTTCAACTATTCTTCCTCCGTCTCTACATTTCTACATTCAGACAGTTCTGACTCACTGCCACTATCGCTATCCGCTAGGGCTATTCTCTTATAATCGGGTGAGTCTGGGGGTGTGGTCTGTCTAGCACGTTTGTGGCTGCTGGATGCGGTATTTTGTGGGTTTCCGTGTATCGTGATGTCCTGGGGTCCGGACACCCCTATGATATCCGCCCAACGATGAGGCGAAGGTATCGCAACTCGGGTATCCTCGTCATCGTCATCCGTAGCGTCATCGGTTACCTCAGGGACCTTCTGTTGTCCTTCCCCCCCGCAACCGAGCATTTGATTGATGTGTCGTACTAACATCTTATCGTTCCATTTCACTAAGTATCTGCAGACCCCTAGTCGCTTTTCCACCGTCCCTTTCAACCAGCGTGGTCCACCGCAGTAGTTCTTTACGTACACTGACTGTCCAGTATTAAACTCCCTGTTCTTTGTCTCACTATTCTTCTCTATTACTTTTTCCTTATCAACACATCTGAAAGACAGGGGGTTTAACCTATCGAACTTAGTTCTAAAACGCCTGTTGTTCAGGAGCTCAGCCGGAGTTTTATCATTGACGCTGTTTGGTGTGGTACGTAAACCATACAGTATCGCTGGTAATCTCACTTCCCATGGTCCAGATGTTATTTTCCTTAATTTAGCCTTCACTGTCTGCACCGTTCTTTCCGCTTGACCGTTGGTCGCAGGGTGGTAAGGGGCGGACAGGACTTGTCTGATCCCTTGGGATTCTAAGTATTTACGGAACTCCTCTGAAACAAAACTTCTTCCATTATCACTTACAAGTACATCAGGAAGACCTTGTTCTGCAAAAACATCCCGCAATATTCTTATTAACGTAGAGCTACTCATATCTGGTACGATCTTGACCTCTGGCCACTTAGAATAAGCGTCAATTACAATTAAAAATATCTTTCCTTGAAATGGCCCAGCGTAATCCATATGTAGTCTAGACCATGCTTTATCTGGCTTTATCCAATGATGGGTAACTTTAGATGGCATATTTCGATTTTCTGCACACACGTTACAGCTCTTCACCATGTCTTCAATTTGCTTATCCATCGCAGGCCACCAAAAATAGCTTCTCGCCATAGCCTTTGTGATCACAATACCGTCGTGATTCATATGCAGCTCCTCCAGCACTTTTCCTCGCATCTTCTCTGGTATAACCACTCTATTTCCCCATAAAATGCAATCTTTATACATGGAAAACTCGTCTCGCTTTTGCCAGTAAACCTTGTACTCGTCATTACTCTTCCCAGGCCATCCGTTACGTATCCAATATAATATTTTACTGAGACACTTATCCTTTTTTGTCAAGTTGGCCACTTCTATGGCAGAAAACTCCAATTCAATGGGTGTCTCCTCTATTAGTAGAATTCCTAAAAAATCCTCTTCCGGCGTTTGTGTACCTGGTGGACCCGGCCATCGACTGAGGGCATCTGCGTTTCCAATTTTTTTCCCCTGGACATATTGTATTTCATAGTCGTAAGAGTTCAGTAGGAGTGCCCACCGTAACATCCTAGGTGATATAATGTTGGGTATAGGTTTCTTTGAATCGAATATCCCCAACAAAGGCTTATGATCTGTCTTGATAATCACTCTTCGACCACTTATAAACTGATGAAATTTCTTCAAGCCAAATATTATAGCAGCTGCTTCCTTGTCTATTTGTGCATAATTACGTTCATGTGTGTTCATGGTTCTCGAGGCAAACATTACGGGTCTGATACTTCCATCAGCCATCTCGTGTTCTAACACTGCTCCCAGTCCGTACTGTGACGCGTCACAAGATAAAATAAGTTTCTTTTTTATGTCATAATGCACCAGAGTATCTTTACTGGAAAGCATTTTCCTTAGCTTCTCAAATGAATTTTGATGTTCTTTTCCCCATTTCCATTTCGCGTCTTTGTCAAGTAATCTGTACAATGGCTCAGAAATCGACGCTTTGTGTGGCAAAAATCTATCATAAAAATTTATCAGCCCCAGGAATGCTTGAAGCTCTTTCACATTACGAGGTGCAGGCGTCTTTTCAATCTCATTAATCTTCTCCTCGCAAGGATGAATACCAAATTCGTCAATCATAAAACCTAAAAACTGCACACTCCTGGCAGCAAATTTACATTTGTTTTTATTCACTCGCAATCCCGCTTCCTGTAACTTATGAAGCACCGCCTCGAGCCTCCTATTGTGTTCTTGCACTCCATTGCCAGTCACCACAATATCGTCTAACAGTACGGCTACCCCAGGGATACCAGCCAATAGCGTCGACATGAGTCGTTGGAATATGCCAGGACAAGCCTTTACCCCGAAGGGTAATCTCTTCATTTTATATAACCCCTTAGGGGTATTAATAGTTAGCAAATTCGCTGTCTCCTCATCTACCATAACCTGGGTGTACGCCCGTTCCAAATCTATCTTTGTAAATAAAACTCCCCCTTGTAATTCCGCAAAAGCTTCACTGAGGGTAGGTAAGGGGTAAGTGTCAGTATCCGTCACGGCATTCACTGTCGCCCTATAATCCCCGCACAGACGTACCTTGCCATCTTGCTTAAGTACTGGAACTATAGGTGTGGCCCATTCGGAATGTGACGTCGCCTCCAAAACGCCTTCGGCTTCTAGCCTATCCAACTCTTCGTAAATTCGGCCTTTTATTGCGAACGGCACCGGTCTGCTCTTAAAAAATACTGGCTTTGCTCCTTCTTTTGGCCTAATACACACTACAGGCCCCGTATATTTCCCTAATCCTTCCTGAAAAACTCCTACATAGCGTTTCTGTATTCCATTTAGTGTTGTGGCCACTTCATCGCTGTCAACCTTTAAACTATTTACTCCTTGGACATGTATCCCTAAATCCCGGAACCAATTCCGACCGATCAAGCTTGGCCCGTTGCCCTTAGCCACAACTAAGGATAAGTTTTTCTTTATCTTCTTATTCTGAACCAAAACTGTAACTTTACCCATTATACATAGTCTGTTCTGTGTCCATGTCTTTAAAGAAACCCCAATATCATCAAATACTGGGAGCGAGCCCTGCCAAACTATCCTAGCGGTCTGCTCACTTATGAGACTGAAAGCGCACCCGGAGTCCACTTCCATATCTATTCTAACTCCATTCAGCATTATTTCCATCATATATGCTGGTACTGCACTATCTTGTCTCATATTATTAACTGCAATTTCTTCATATAATCCATTAAAATCAGATTTTGGTGTATTATTTCCTTTTAACTTCAAACCACAAACCGCCTCGATATGGCCCGTCTTGCCACAGCCATGACATTTGGTCCATCTAAACCTGCAGGGGCCTCTATGGGGTCTACCACAACGCACACATGACATCCTTTCTGTCTGCCTTTCATTCCTTTTGTTAGTCAATTTATTTACTTCCATTGGTACTTCTAAATCACCAGAAACTTGACCAGAAGAAGCCGGAACAATAATACTTGAATCAATCCCTGCCGCCTCATGAGATAAAGCAATCTGACAAGCTTGATCAAATGTCAATGTACTCTGTTGTAACAACTTCTTCTGTACTTCTTTGTCCCTTATACCACACACTAAGCGATCCCGCAGCGTTCGATCCAAATCTGTAAAGTTACAGTCGATGCTCAATTTCCTCAATTGTGCTATGAAATCCCTAATCTTTTCCCCCTCCTCTTGATACTTAGTATGAAATTTATAAGACTGGATAATTTCATTTGGCTTCGGGTGGAAATGATTGTTCAACTTACCCACAATTGTTGTAAAAGTAACCTCACTTATTTGAGTTGGTGCTATCAGTGATATAATCAGATCATACAAGTCGGAACCACACACAGCTAATAAATTAGCTTTCTTTTTACTATCATCTTCAATATCACCTGCCTGCAGACAAAAAGTAAACCGCTCTATGTAATTTTTCCAGCAGCCAAGCGCCACATCAAACTCCCCAAACTTGATGCCCATTTTGCACAGTGATACCTACTTTTATGCGTTTTTCACTCAAATCACACACTTTACACTGTAATTGCACACTATTGTCCTAGTTTTTCTCGTCGCCACTAATATAACTCACAGTTTAGGGGTCCAGACACTGGCATGGGTCAGGTTCGCGTTGACAGACTGACTTTTCACAACTACCCCACTTTGTACCCAAATGTCAAAACCTACCCCCATTGTCTATACATAACAGAGCTGCAGGTTACTGTCCCGGCGGCATTCCCACACTATTCTCCTCAAATCTTCTTGTTTTCCTGCAGAACAGAAGGACATCTTAATATAATATTATGTTGGTTAAGTTGGTCTTTCTAGTAACACCTACCGTTATGAAATGAAATGAAACGAATATTCTTTAATTCAGACCATGTCCATATACAATTAAATTACATGTAAAATTAATATTAAATTATATAATAAATTTCATTTGTTAGTAGCAGTATTAAGCCTTACAACTAAGGTTAGTTTATATACACAGCATTCTTTTTTTACATACAGTAAATTGGCTTGCCTGTCAGCACATGTATCATATGGCAATGGTTCATGTACTGACAGTCAAACCTTGACGCAAATGCCCTCAGGATGCTGTTCATGCTGCCCCGCACCCTACGTGCCAGGGATGTGCACCGCTTCCGCATAGTGGTGTGAAAACAGTCTACCCTAGCATCAGCAAACATCCCCGATGCGCTGCAGTAGCGAGGCAGCCCCATCATCATCCTGAAGGCATTGTTGTACTGTACATGGAGGGCGTTGTACTGTTTCTGCGTGTAAGAGATCCACTGGCTGTTATGGATCAATGCAGATCTGAAATAAAAGATTTTTATGTTTTTTTTATTTTTATTAATGTGATTATTATATCTATTTGTATTTGTATCTATTTCCCAAAAATGTGACAAGACAACCAGTTTTGTTATAAAACAAATCTGTATACAAAATACAATGAATAATACATAAACGGTACCATTTTTAACAATATTTTTACAGCGTGGTCAGCATGTTACGATGAGAGCAGCGGCTTCACCTACTACTGGAACCAGCACACTAATGCGGTCACTTGGGAAGCCCCACAGGAATACTTGATGGCATTGAAGTTGGCACAACATCAGTTGCATGCTTCAGGTAAAAAAAAATCTATAAAGAAAAAGTAAAATTTTATTTTCAAAATCAGTCGATACATTTACATCAATTTAGTGGATCACACTAGGCTGAGTTAAGAGCGATTTTAACATATTTTTACCTAAAGGACAACTTTATATGCTTTGCATTGTTAGGGTTCTGCAGCCTAAATAGCTAAAATGGGTCTCTATTGTTTCCCATATAGTTTTAAGTCATAATGTATTGTTTGTCCACATTTTCGTTAGTCATAATTTGGTTTATCTCAGAGACGCGTAACTTTTCAGGATCGCCATAAAACAAACCTAACTTAACCTAACCTATATATAGGGTAACCTTACAAAAATCCTGAAAAATTAACGGTTTCAGAATTATGACTAATGATAATATGACAATCATTACATTATGACTTTCAATAATTATGTCAAACAAAGGGGTCCCATAATTATGTAAAAGCTAAAACAGAATGTTATTATAGTGTTTGGAATGTGGCAGTCTTCATTATGTAAATAGTTAAATGTGATATATATTTTTATTTGTAATTTAATGTGTGTTTACTAACATTAGCATATTAAGATTAATTTAATTGTATTACTAACAAATTATATGGGCATTTGCCTGAAATAAATAATTGAATTGAATTATTAGTTTTGTTATTCTTATATTGCCAAGTGATACGGTGCATGACTTGGAAACCAGACATTGTGCAAACCAGTGTTGGCCGAACGTTAATTGGAATTAACCATTAACCAGTACAAATTTGAACTGGTTAATGGTTAATTGCATCAACGTTTCGGCCAACACTGGTGCAAACCCTAGCTTGAACCAATGAGTTTCCCAAGAGTTATGTTCTTATGTATCAAGGAACATTTTCAGCAATTACTCTTTAGTAAAGAAAAAAATTACATTAAGATATCTACTAACATTCGGAAAGAAATTCAAAGGTGACAATGATTATGACAGAAAAAAAACTTGAGTTTTCATTTATTGGTGTTAATCTATTCTAGGTTCAGCAGAAGTATCAGCAGAAGAGTGGCAGCTGTACCAGCAGACCCTAGCCGAGAAACAGACACAGGCCAAACCGAAGAAGCCGGACCATGCCAAGCCAAAGACTGTAGTCAAGAATGGTGCCAAGCGGAAACCGGGCAGTGATGATGAACATGAGTAAGACAATTTTACAATTTTTTATTTTATTCGATTAAACTACAGTCGCACTTAAGAGCGCAGCAGGAGGTTGCTGGACTACAATAACAAAAGATAGGGATAAATGGAAAGAGTTAGGGGAGGCCATTGCCTACAAAAGGCATACAGATGGAAATTAGATATATATATATATGCTAACAGAATGTACTTACAAAACACTTGTCTGAAATAAAGGCTATTTCAATTCAAATTCAATTCAAAACTACAGTCAGCATCAAAAAGATATTGGCGGGTAGAGAAGCTAAATATATTGGCACACTTCATTATTTCTATGGGTCTCATTAGTTCAGAAACTTTAGAATAGATTGTGGAGTATGTAAAAAATTGTACGAGAGGACTAAGAAAGATAAAGTTATTTTTTGGTTTAAAATTAAATTATTAATAGATTTATTTACACTCTTTTATTTACAATACATTTTTTTTGCTTTACAGAAAAATAGAACTAATAACATCTTACCACAACTCTGACTCTGAATCCAACGATGAAGACACCCCAGCCAAGGCATCCAAGCCTGTAGCCCACCCAGCCAAGCCCACAGTCCCGAAGAACCCACACAAGAAACAGAAGACCAAGCCCGTTGAGTACGGACCGAGCTTGCCCAGCGACCAGAACTATACTGTGCCGATTGGCCCTGAGCTGCCTCCGGGGATGGTGGTTGAGCCGGTGGTGGACGATAAGGTAATGTTATTGTGGATTGAGAAGTAGGGCAAGTATAGGACATTTGAATATGTACTTCGCTCAGACATAGAAAGGAAGAGCTTCGCTCCTTCTGCTCTACAGACCTTCTGGGGCCCATTTCTTAAATGGTATTAGACTATATTCAAGCAAGTATAGAAAGATATTTCTTCTTACACTTTTGCACTATTTCCAACTAAGTAAAAATCACAAGTAATATGTGTCAAAAAACGACGAACATAAGCATATGTCTGTTTGGAGATTCAACAGAAATTTGAAATTTTTACTTTGACTACATGGTATCAAAATTTGGGTAGCTTTTTTGTCCAAAAAATTGTCGTCATGATTTAAACTACATATAAAACACCAATGATGAAAAAGAAAACTGAAATTGCTTTAAAATAACAACTTTATATCATTGAACACCTCAATATTTAATATTTTCGTTGTATCATTACATTCATTACTAATTAATTCCTCAACATTTCCCCTCGTGTTGTCAAGCTAATCATTCAACTCTACTGTGGGGTTTTCAATGAAATGAGTATGTTGTAAGCACTATGATGGTTAAAGTTTTCAATCTGAGGTGTTAGGGGTCTATGATGAGATGCCCGTTAGAGTCTCCAAGTGTATGCACTGTTGAGATTCACAGGCTGCTGAGACCATTTTCTGTATCTAGAATCTATCTGGTTAATATAATTATAGGCTTTAAAACCCTAAATTCCTTAAAATACACCAATAAGGCTTCTTAGTAATATATATATATATATATTTCAATTGTTTTAGACACAAGCAAAGACACCGCCTTTAGCAGAAATTGATGATAGCTTAGAAGAAAAAACATTATTCATGAGATTAAAGGAAAAAGCCAAATTATTAGAAAAACTTGGTGGAGAAATACCAACAGAATTGCAGATAATGATTAAAGAAGATACAAAGGTCGCATCTCCTAAAGTTGTGGATGAAACTAGCAGAGACAGCAAAATTGACAATATTGATGATTTGTTAGATGAGATTGAAAAGAAAGAGTTGCCAAAAGTTAAGTCTAAGAAGACTGATATGTTTGGTGAAGATTCAAATAGTGGTAAAAATACGCCTGTAGGTACTCCACCTAGAGAAGTAAAGCCTCTATTCCCAAGTAGCAAAGCTATAGAAGAGACACCACCACTACCATCAGTTCCTGCTACTACTGTAGTTGAAAATGGTGTAGAAAAACCAGAAATACCAGAAAAGAAAGTTAACCTATACTTGGCAGACACAGAAGTAAAAGAAAGCCGCAAAAAGCTAAGGATTGATAATTCCATCCTTCCCGAAAGGAAGAAAACTGAAGTCCCAGCTTACACTACTAAATATTCGCAATATATAGAAGGTTTTTCAAGTGAGAGAACCGGATTAGGTTTTAAAGAAGATGACAATGAAAGTCCAAAAGTGGCGACTGTCAGTTATGGAAACGGTTTGTCATTTACTAAAGGGGAAGTTCTGAATGAAGATAAGCGGGATGAAGATTTGGATTCGATGTCTGATTTGGTGGAAGCCAAGTTGAAGTTTTTGAATGAGGTGCAACCCTGTCAGGTGCCTCCCGTGCAGGAGATGTTGATACAATGGCAGGTCAGTAGCTTTTTTTTCATCTAGTTTTAATCTGTGATAAATAATTTCTCCAGTCTGTTATCTGTTATCTCCATAAAAAAAACCTTAGTATTATGGATTTTGTTTACTAAGCGTATTTTATTTATAACAAATTATATTTGTAAATTCACGGATTCATATGTCAGTCAGTCATACGGATCAAAATGTAAAGTAGTAATTAAAATGGGAATTGCTTTGTGATGTCGGTTAATATGAAACTATTGAAGCTCATCGGTAGGAAGACAGGTCTTAAAACAGAACCTTGTGATACTCCGCTTTATAATATTATTTTATTTTCGTTATGGGAGTGTTGATTTGATTCGGTTGGAAGTTGGAATACTTAGAACGTTATACAAGTTTTATGTGGGTATTAAATGCAACATTATGTTTAGGTTTAAGTTTTCAGCCTGTCTCGTGTAATTATGCTTCACGCTCGGCGTTATCAAATGCCTCGGAGAGATCGCAACAGTATTTTATACAATCACAATACGATAGACAGCTTTTCAGTCTAGTAAGCGCGTTTAGGTCACGGAACTTGCCGAGTGGCCTAAGTAAGGTATGAAATTGAAAAGCTCTATTATATCACTATTGTATAGAATACTTTTTCTATGAGTTAATTAAAAATAGTATTTTCTCAAACATGATATGTAATATTGATAATACGTTCTTTATATTAGGCTGGGAAGTATCACGTTTCAGGCGCAGCTAGACGAGAGGTCTGTAATGAAATTTCATACAAAGTTGCAGGCCTAGGCCTGGAAGTGGCTTTTTTTTTTAATTTCTATCTCACATATAATTGTGGCACAGCATCATGGCATTCAGCGATTTTATTTTTTTTGAACCTGACGGGCTCTATGGCACTATGGCCATTCGAGCGGTAGGACTGTGTGGTGGGATGGTAGCCTGGGGAAAATCCAGGACCCTTCCGCATCACTCGAGACGGTTTTGCTACGCTGGAAGCTGGAATACTCCTAGTAAAAAAAAAAACGATATTTGATTGATATATATAGTTGGTCAAGCAAATCTTGTTAGTAAATAAGAACAAAAAAAACTATACTCATCCTTTTCTTTTGGGTGTTAGTACTAGTGTAAGACAAAGATAGTATGATTCTCTCTATGTTTGAAATAAGACAGTCCTTTGACAAACTATATACCTATATTAAACGTTTGAGAAAAGCACTATACATACATCGGCGTGAAAACGGGTTCTCGGCCTCATAACTATCCGGCCTCACTACGTTCGGCGTTCGTTATTCTATTCGGCCGGCAACCCCTTCCTTCCCGGCCTCTGTAGTAATGTACTATTATAATACTTGTTCTGCTCAACCCTGGTATATGTATTTGTATTTATTTATTTGCGTAATCATGTATTACATAGATGGTATTTGCAAAGTAAGAGGCACCGGTACCCTGGTAGGGCATAGCAAATATCTTACACGCTAACATAAAATTTACATATTAAGGTACAAAAATAATAATTAATCAAGACATGCATATATAATTCAATTCAATCAACTTCAATTAGTAGTCTTTAAATGATGTCACAAAATCTCCTAATAAAAGTCATATACATCTGAGTTGACATGCACCTATTACATTAGAAACAATACAAAAAATATTCTCTTATTTATTAAAACATGTCAAACGTATATCTAATATGTCAAGCAAAGCAACATCATTCATAAATTTTTCATTAAAATAGTATGCTTTTTGGACTAGGAACGTCTTAAGCTTCTTACTATACTCAGTCGATGTCCGCACCCGTATAACGTGTCGTGTTGTGGGGCAACAGACGCTGGTGTCGGCGTACTCGACGGGCGCGCTGTCGGCGCCGTACTGGCGGCGCTGGGTGCGCGCCGGCGAGCACGCGCTGCGCCAGCTCGAGCAGCGCGCCGCGCCGCCCGGCTGGAGCACCGCCTTCCAGAGGTACGATATGCTCCGAAGACGAATATACAGATATACATACAGATACTGCGGCGCAAGGCGGGACGGGTATGACGCAAGACAGATCCGCGTCGAGACACTGGCTTGTCTCTAGTGTGAGTTGAATCGGAAAACTCGAGGCTTAAGGGCTAAAAAGAACCTTCCGTAGCGTAGTGAGGTGATTTTCAAACAAATGGCCAAATTGGTCGTATTAGAAAACAATAATACGCATGTTTGTAACGAGCTAATCCCGACTTGTCAAAATATCAGTCTGTTTTTAGTTACCAAAAAATCCCAAAATACGATTGGTCAATTTCGAACGCCCGAAATACGACTGATCGATCATTTAATTTCCTGTGATTCGCCCTAGCGTTGGCACTTGAAAAATAAGACGAATAGTAACATTAGATACCTCTTTTAAAAGATGGTTTAATGCAATAAAGACAAAAATAACAATTTTATTCGCCTCGACTAGATTGTTTCAAGCCACATTATAATCACACAATGTTCTAATAATACTATCATCCCCACAATTTCGAAAGACAGTGTGACGGCCATGTTCTAGTTTATATTTCCGTAAAACTGTCTTGCGTTGTATTCGTGCAGTAAAATCAAAGTGCAAAACTGTTGGTGATAAATCAAAAACTTAGTGTTCGTCGCGAATTAAATTTGCGCTGTGCGTTGCATTTAACTTACACTTACGAAAAAGTTTTTTTTATATTTAAATACAACGCACAACGCAATCACTACTGATTATTTTACAGTGAATTACTTATGTGGTTTCATAAAATGGACGCGTTTAAAACACAAAAACCTTAGTATTTCCTAAAGTTTTAAAATTATTTTTGTTATATATCCCGATAGCTATCTTCGTTTTTGTAACAAATAGGATGATAGCTTTTAAAAGAAGGCAATTGTACAATTTTATTCGTACAAGTAACTGAACATGTATATACAAAGGTTTTAAGTCTTAAATCGATATTTTATAAAGCCACACATCGATCTACAAATATAGAGGAATCCTGCGTAAAATACAAAAACTTACCGACATGTTATTTATACATATAAATATATCAGTAGAACAAACGCGTTTTATTTAGATTTACTTGTATGTATGTAACGCACAGCGCAAATTTGCCCAAAAAACAATGGGCGCCCCTGTAAGACTGCATTCGAAATGTTGGTGTAAATTTATCTGTGTTGGCTCTTACGTCGAAGTACCACACAACACATGCTGTATTTGATTTGTTAAACTGTCTTTATCGTTCTGTAGTATATTAAACTGTTTTTGTCAAAAATATTATTGATCTCTCATCCGTATGTATACTATGTATATTGTATAATAAGTGATTATTGTACTTTTCTTGTGTCACTACAGTTTCACATTAAAACTAGTCTCATGCAAATAAATTTGGAAAGTACGTGAAACAAAATGTTTATTTTTTAAATTTAATTAAATAACGTTACAATCAAAGTTTTGAAACATAAAATTGTATAAACATTCTACTCTACAATCTGAGATCAATGTCTGTGATAATTTATTAATAAAATGCTTAATTAAATTCAAAGAGTTTACTTCAAAGTAACCCTAAACATAGCAATTTATCGTTTTAATTTTACTAACATTACATTATGTTAAATATTCATTATTATGACATTTATAACATCTTAGGCCCATTTCAAGAGGCTTTACAAAATACTGATATTAAATAATTAAAATATAATAATGCACAATAGTCAAATCTGTGAAATCTTATTTTTATTTTATTATTTTAAAATAAAAATATAGTCATTTTATTAAATTAAGTAATTTTAATAATAGTCAAATTCTCATTTATATATTCTCTAGGGTTATATTTGTCATTTCTTATATTGTAACATTAACAACAACGTTAAATAAAAAAGAAGTGACCTGAAGACAGAAGACTGAACATGAAACCTCAAGACGGGACGAGTCAAGACGTCGCGCCGAGGACACGGGTGAGAAAAATGATATATCTTACTAATTTCGATTTTCAAGATAATGCACTTTGATCTATTACAGAAGCTAACAGCTGGGACTCTTCCTTGGCATCACCGCCTAGGTCATCACAATCATACGGGTGCCTTTGATATTTCAACTTTTAATGCAGAATCGTCCTTACTGGTCAAATGAAACAACATGTGAATACACTTTTAACATATCTAGACTAGATATTTATTTTGGTTTTAAAATTTTAGCTTGTAGTATTGTGGCAAACCAAGTTAATTGCATTATTGAATAAAAATACTATTAGTTCATACAAAGAACATTCAACAAGAAACTTTGTACAACATAACCTATAAATTATAAATCTAAAGTTGTTCCATTTAAGTTGCTCGATTCCTACATTAAAGTTTCAAAACTAAGGCACCCTAAATGAATCGCAAACATCTTCAAAGGACTGGAAACGAAACTATGTTGTAAATTGTAGAAGAATATTTTCTGAAATCATGACATAGTATTGCGAGTTGAGAATTAGGAAATAGACAAAGGACCAAAGGGATTAAGTATACGGTTTTATTTTGACTGAGTTGCTTAATTGTAAGTGTTGCCTGTAGTCTTTGGGAGTTTAAAGTGTGAAAAGCCGGTTTTTCTGATATAATAAAAGGATAATAAGCGCGTTACCGCTTTTTGAACAAAATGATTAATGCTAGAAATTGAGGTTTAAAAAACCCAAAATTGTTTTGGTCTCGATCTGACTAGGCTATAAATTCATAATTTCATTAATTATATTAAAAAAAACAAGACGCATGCAAACTACGTGCTCGAGTAGGTGCTAAATTTTGTGAAAAAATAGTCTGAAGTCTGAATGCAGTGTTAAAATTACAATTTAGTTTTAATTCAGATTGACATTTTCACATTTCATTCTAGAAGTTTAACAATACAATATTGTGAAACTATTTTACAAAAAATAAAAAATTGCCATGCTTAAATGTCCGTATTTGGCCGCCTTTTTAAGTTTTTACGATCCTTAGTTGTTGTATTATTTCTTATTTTATACAACATGTATGGACTATATATGTAAATTCAAACAAATATATCAACACATTTCTCAAACGACACCTTAAATTCTCATCGACTATTGGCGCCTACCCGCCCCCACTACTTTTACTTGTACGTCCGTCATTTGCAGGTCCGAGGGGCGCTACCGCTACCGCCGCGAGGCCGACGGCTTCACGCAGTGGGAGTACCCGGCGGCCGAGACCATGGACATGGAGATATGCACCACACCACCTCCCGAGGAACCTAAGGTTAGTTTTACTGGTCATTCTTCACAATTGTGTTATCTTAGCCTATCCTAAGGTGAGTGTGAGGCCGAAGTCACAAGACTAACGTAGCGAGGTCAACAGCTTTATGCGGGGGGACTACCCGGCCACCGAGATCATGGATATGGAAATGTGCACCACACCACCCCCTGAGGAACCTAACGTAAATGCTGGGCCAAAACTTAAGCAGTGGTACCCAGTAACTGTAGCCATCGATAGGGGGATATGTATTACCTTTAGAAACTTAAGTTAGTTAAGTGAATCAACTTTTTTTTGTGTTGTTATCATGTCCCGTTGTCCAAGGGACAATACTGGCAGTTTGTTCGAAGAGATGATGTACTGTATGATGATTTACTAACATGCTCAGTGGCTATAGTCTGTTAAATGTAGGGTTCTGTAGAAATGCCATGAAACTACCACAAAAATGCATGTTTGATACATTTATAACCATAAGATCAGGATTTTAAGTGGTCGATCATGGGAAAAAAACCGCAACCATGCCAACGAGGGACACTAAAAAGTTGGTCCACCCAGTTACACTGGGCATTCTCTGCAAATGTAAGATATAGTCGTTGAAACCAAATTGTCAGTAATTAAGAAAAAAAAAGCTATACTCATCCTTTTCTTTTGGGTGCTAGTACTAGTGTAAGACAAAGATAAGTATATCAATCAATCAATCAATAATAATTTATTTCGAACAAATAAGTCCATAATGTGTTAGTAACATACATACTAATACTTAAATCTAGGGTTAGTACAAACATAACATTAAAACAGAATTTCACATAATGGGGCATGTAGCTGCACCCAGTGCTTCAGCCACGGTGAGTCCCACCGGTCGGTCAACGTCCAGAGGATGGTATTCGAGCTGGCGCGCCATCGCCTCAACAGCGAGCTACACCGCTTCCTGATGATCGCGTGGAAACCATCGATCCGTCCCTCCGTGAACATACCCGATGCGCTGCAGTGTCGCGGCAGCCCGAATACCACTCTGTACGCGTTGTTGTACTGTACCCGCAGAGCGCTGTATGCCCGCTGCGTATAACTGATCCATAGGCTGCACGTGTAGAAGGACTGGCAATATGCTTTAAAAAGCGTAGCCTTCACCTCTTCAGTACATCGTGCAAACCTACGAGCCAGCATATTGCAGCGCACCGCCAGCGCTCTGCATTCCCTCTCGATATCCATATTGTCACACATGTCTTCAGTGACCCAGTGGCCCAAATACTTAAAATGCTTAACTTGTGCCAAAGGAGTTTCGCAAAGAGTCAGAGGGGGCACGCTGTAGGTCTTATTAGTCAATAAGTAAGTAAGTAAGTAAATATTCTTTATTGCACCAAAATTATACATTTTACTTACTTGTAAAACTACAAAGAAATATTTAAAGAAAAAATAGAACCAGGAACCAATAATATAATTCTTTCCGTCTATGTTTGAAATGAGACAGTCCTTTGACAAACTATATGTTTAATCATAGAGTAACTTATACTAGAGCGGTTCTGTCTTAGTAAATTTTGTAACCCCAGTAGATTCACTGCCATCTGTCGACACACTTTAAAACTAAAAATAAATATTTATAAAAATACGATAAAATGTATTTAAATATGGATAAATGATTTTTTTATTTGCATTAATTATTTTTATATTATTTTATATGATTTTGACCCATGTTCTTTCACTGGTATGCGTTAAAATTATAAATAACAAACGAAACAGTCAACGCCCTCTATACGAGTGTAGGCCAAAACTAGTGGCGCCATCTGATCGAGAATCAAATTTTCGTGATTTTCGAGGCACGTTTTTTCCTTAGACTGTATCCATCTATTACGGAGTTATATCTATCTTTGGTTTAATGTATACTTTTCTCCTGGCAGGAACCGGTGCAGCCCCCCCTGCCGCCGCCGCTGCCCCCGGCGACGCCGCCCCCGCCCCCCGCACCCCGCGCTCCCCCCGCCGCACCCCGCGCGGCCACCCCGCCCCCGCCGCCGCCGCCCGCGTGGCGCGACCCGCCGCCGCCCGGCACAGACGACCCGCCGCCGCTGCCACCGGTACGTACCCTTTGTTTTATCGCCAGTCACACACACACACACACACACACTGCAGACTGATCGACGTCACCCGGCGCGTCGGCGTCGGGCCCGTTTACTATGAAAGTTGAAACATTCCATACAATAAAATTTTGCGAACTCTTTAACGATGACAAACAGTTTGGTGCAACCGAGTACAGACCCGTGTCCTATTTCGTCATCAAGAACTGTCCCCTCCCTACTGAGCGACATTAGGAACAAGTCCACACACTATTTTTACCAAAGTGAAAGCCGTCTGACCTCCAACAGCTCCAACCCGTTAAAACTACAAACCAAATAACATCTACAACATTATTTGTCAAAAAATTTCAATATGAATACTTTTCTACGAAGGTGTTGTTTGAATCTTCTCAAATGATTTTTACGCCAAAGACCCTAACCTGTTAAACAAAAGCCATTGTTTCTTTTGTGTGAGCGCGTGGCCATTATGTTTATGCGCGTGGCCATTGTGTCTCAGCGCGTGGAGAAGATTCAAACTATACTTCAGTATTCCGTACACTTGCACATCTATAAATAACAGTTTTACATAATCATCACACAACAATCTCTATTACAGGAACCAAAGAAAGAGATAGGCGACGAGCTCCTCTCGTTCTATACCGACATCGCCGAGTTAGAGAAGTCGACCCCGCCCCCGGTGCCCGCCTCGCCCGAACATCCCCCTCTGCCGATGGAGCCGGTGGAACTGAAAGAATCTAAAGAAAAGGAAACTAAGACTTCGAAAAAGAAATCTAAGGTAAGCTTCTTCAGATTTATCAGGAAATATTGGTAGTATTTTAAGTCCAACCCGCCTACAGACGGGAAGGATTGGCTTCAAAAAATGCCCCCCCCCCCCGTCTAACTTTCGAACCATGTGTCAAATTATAATATGTAAAAAAATCGTGAAAATTGAGCATTGGGCAAAGACATTAAACGAAAACTATATCGAACATGATCAGATCAGTTAAGCCGTTTTTGATGCAATAAATCTTCCCTTCATAGTAAAAAGACGTACTAAGCTCTGCGAAGTATGGATGGTATAGAAAGGATGCCAATCTCTTATGGCAGAATTGTTGCAAAAGTGACCGCTTTCAGCTTTGAATAATAGTTCCTAATCTATCCGGTGGCGCTAGGTAGGCTCTGAGACCAAAGAGTATTGTAATATATAGGAGACTCTATGACATGCACCATAGAGGTATAATAATGTAGAAATAAAATGGGGGAGGGGCAAATAACCCGACCAAATTACGTAGGTTGTTTCTGGTATGTTGTCAGGAATGTTAAAACTTGTTTTTAATTTTGTCGCATTGCTTATGTTCTGTCCCTCACGGTCGCACGGGTGCACATCTATATAAATACTAGGTGTATGGTCTAGGTACTTCAGTGTATGGTGGCGCCGCCTATTTACTGTTTTTTACGGTCACTTTTTGATACATGAAGATTCATTTCCTTACCTCTACCTTCCATACTGCGAAGGTACTCCCTGTTGCTTGTTATGTAGGTACATAATTACATAAATGATTTCCATGATACTTATATTGACCGGGATATAGACCGTGATTACCTTTTGTATTGTTTTTGAGCTCCCGATATTTCGACGCGGTTACATGCATCAATAACAATACGAAAGGTAATCACGGTCTATATCCCGGTCAATATAAGTCTAGTGAAACTAACCGTGAATCATTCAAAACTTATGATTTCCATGATTTCTAAGCACACGTTCAGGGTCTATTGTGACGGACGGGTAACTACGGAACCCTACACTGATACGATTAAAAATAGATATTTTCTGCTATTCAACCATTGCGCTAAAGATAAATATTAATCCCAAAAGGTCAGGTAAGTTAGAACGTCGAACTATACTGTTCTACCTTAGAGATGGCCAGGGGGCGCCACAAGCCTTCGGGAAATTGTCATATACTTGGAAATTTCGACCCATGCCACCGTGACCGGATAGCCGAGAGTTCAGGCATCTGTCCGGTAAACGGGGGACGCTGGTTCGATTCCAACTCTGCACACTGGAGGCAATGAGGATATAATAAGATAGAGCGGTACTGTCATAGTAAATTTTGTAACCACTGTAAATTCACTGCCATCTATCGACATACTTTAAAACTAAAAATGAAGATTTATAAAAATACGTTAAAATGTATTTAAATATGAATAAATGATTTTTTTATTTGCATTAATTATTTTTATATGATTTTGACCCAGGTTCTTTCACTGGTATGCGTTAAAATTATAAATAACAAACGAAACGGTCAATGCCCTCTATACGAGAGTAGGCCGAAACTAGTGGCGCCATCTGATCGAGAATCAAATTTTCGTGATTTTCGAGGCACGTTTTTTCCTTAGACTGTATCCATCTATTACGGAGTTGTATCTATCTTTGCTGGAGGCTTTGGTAAGTTTTTCCTTCGTATATGACATTTATTAGGGTTCCGTACCCAAAGGGTAAAAACGGGACCCTATTACTAAGACTCCGCTGTCCGTCTGTCCGTCTGTCTGTCTGTCTGTCACCAGGCTGTATCTCATGAACCGTGATAGCTAGGTAGTTGAAATTTTCACAGATGTATTTCTGTTGTCGCTATAACAACAAATACTAAAAAGTACGGAACTCTCGGTGGGCGAGTCCGACTCGCACTTGTCCGGTTTTTTTCAGTTTATAAATATTAAAATTGCAACGTTTACATTGCAGGTGAAGATATCGTCCTCAATCGGGCTCAAACACAAAACAGTGTCAAGCATGGTGGCTAAATGGCAGCAGGTCGCCGACGAGATACACTCCGACTAGACTACACAATTACCCATTCATATGTCTATTATTATATGTCTATCGTGCGCGGCGCGCCGTGAACCTTATCGCAATGCACGAAGGTTGATATTAGACTGCAGCCGCGCGCGTCAGTTGACGTGTTTAGCGTTCAAATAGTAGTTTATGTGACTGCTACATAATGAAAGGCATTAAAACTCGAGTGTGGGTTTATGAAACGAACGAAGTGAGTTTCATAATAGAATCACACGAGTGTTTTAATGCCTAATTATGTACAGTTACATACACTGCTTTATCTACACACATATTATAAACTTTCTATGATATATTCACTAACCTCATATTACAACCGGCATTGGGGCATAATTACTCTATGGCGGAATTCGCGGATATGGAGGTGGCGTCTCTGAAATATCTTTATCGCACATTTTACACAAAACTTTTGCTAGTTACTTTAAAAACAACAAAACAAATTATTTTTTACTTACAAACTAATTAAAAGATAAACTGCACGTCAAATGGCGGCAAAGGAAACTTTTTTCACGCATCTCACGCATCCGTAGTTTTTTTTATTCAGAGATAAACTAGAGTGGGGGTCTATTGCCATATCGTTCGGTACCAACTAACAAGCGAGATTTGTCAAAATTGTATGCAATTGACATTTCATTTCGAATAAAACGTCGTTTCGACTGATATTAGAATAGAGGTCAAATCAAATTTCTTTGTTTTTCAGAGATGTTCGGATTTTGAAGGCATCATAGAGGGTTTATGATATGTGTGTAGAGTAAAAGTGTTTTTTTCAACCGTTAGCCATTTTTTGCAAGGTCAACTGATCAACTTTTACTATGGGACCGATCCCGGAATCGCGAAGAAAAAAGTATCCTCCTAAGAGCGTTTTCACATTGTCCTCGTCCTCACCGATATCACAAAAATCGAAAGTTCGGTTTCTGCCTCTCTATCACTCTTACATATTCGATCGATAGAGAGGCAGACAACGAAATTTCGCGTTTCGCGGTAGGCCACCTGTAAACAAACCGCCTTGATGCACCAATGTCATAGTGAAAACTTGTCAAAAAAACTGTTTATGGAATAGTATGTATAAGTTACTCTATGGTTTAGGATGTGCGCTAGTGCTGCACTCTGGCGGCAGAACATTGCAGTAATATTATATGAAATATTATTGCGATATTAAGATGGTTCTCTAATAAAAGATGTTCAGTATTTCCTATATTACCATGGTCAAGTGTGGCTAACGTGTTAAACAAACACGATATACTTACAAGTAATTCCTTTTTTTTTTTCAATTATATTTTTGGCAACTTTTTTGTTTAACCACTTATACAGCAGTAAATTAAGTAAAGATCAATTAATTTTATCTCTTTAGATATATATTCGAACAACCTAAGTAGTTATCTAGAGATTTAAATAATTTTGTAAACATAAAAATGATATACGAACATATAAAATACCGTGAGATTTTGACTACAAGCGCATGGCGGATGCATTTTGTACAGATATTTATGGTAATACGTAACTGTAGTTAGGTATGTAAATATTAATAAATGATCGTAATGACTGAGGAAATTTGTTTTATTTTTTTACTCCGTATTAATGGGAATTCAGACCTTTTTCTGTCTTTTTGTCTCAAGTGTCCACGTCTCACTCGCATACAACGCAATGCTCCAGATAAACACTTTTATCAATCGATATAGATCGATTGATAAAAGTGTTTTATCGAGTATAGATAGGTACCTAATATTAGTATCGATAGTTCAACCAAATAAATAAGAAACATAATTTGTAAAAATATTTTAATTGGTAATAGGCACATTTTATACAGAAGTTTTATAGTTACAAAACTACAAAAGTATGTTAAATCATTTTACGTTTTAGACTCACGTGTTTTAGTCACTCGCGCGACATGTTTCGGAGAGCCTAGGTGATAGGAGCTATAGTGAGTTCGTGCTGTGTGGCGCTACAAGTGTTAG
The DNA here is from genome assembly GCF_947568885.1 of Cydia strobilella. Lineage (NCBI taxonomy): Eukaryota > Metazoa > Arthropoda > Insecta > Lepidoptera > Tortricidae > Cydia > Cydia strobilella. The sequence goes on from NC_086050.1 coordinate 18,971,837, forward strand.
GTGACCCAAACCCAAACACACCACTGTGCCCGCCTACAACGATAGCGCAAAACCTCCCCCAACCGGTTTTCTCGGCGCGCGCGCAGCGGGCGACGCGGCGCGCGGCAGCGGCAGTACGCAACACACGGTCGTCGTGAACGCTGCTCGCACTATTAGTGCTTGAGAAAGGAGACCTAGGCTCTCCGAAACTTGTCGCGCGAGTGACTAAAACAAGTAAGTCTAAACCGTAAAATGATTTAATGTTAGTATGTCTCACAACAGTTTAAATACGATTACAAAAGTATGTATAAATAAATCTAAAGCTGACTTCGTCCTCTTTGTCATGACTGTAGGTACATGTGTATATCTATACTTAACAGTTATAGGTTTTGAGTGGGTTTTACAGTTAATAAATATAATAACTACAAACCATACACTACACACAAAATATTACTAAAACGCGAAAGAGCCCAAAATATTGCACATCAGAGCAGCAGAAGTTGCTAAGCGGGGTGTTCAAAATGATCTTGGGCGATCAAACCTTTGACATCCTGACACTAAAAAAAATGTCCCAAAAATTGTAACGTCACGCCCATACAAGTGAAATAAAATTTCACATCAAAACGTGACGTAATGGAATTAATATTTTGGGACATCTTTTTTTAATGGCAGGATGGAGAATGCTGTCGATTCTGAGCAGAATGAGCCCAAGAATGTCCAGATTTGAAAGAATCCGGTTCTCAATATTTATTTTAGAAAACTCCACGTACCGTCCAGACCCATCTACTTCAGCCGTGGTCAAATTCTCGGTTGCAATATTGGCACTATTTTACACCCAGTTTTGTTTAGTTTTTTTTTAGGGGGCGCCATAGCCTTCAGTAACAAGTGCATATACTTGGAAAATTTGGACCTATGCCGCTGTGGCCCAGTTGCCGAATGGCACAGGCACCTGCCGCGATAGCAGAGAACGCTGGTTCGATTTCAGCCTGGGGCACTGGGAGGCCTTGTTCCCTTTTTTTAGTATATGACAATTATTTCAATTTACTATTTTACACGTCTTAATATTCCTTTCTTTATGCTATGCTATATTAAGCTTATTAAATAATACATTTGAACTTTACATTTGGGTTGATTCTATGTGGCTTTCCATCAGCAAAGGGTCCTTATGCATATGAATTATGAAGCATAAGAACCCTTCGCCATCAGAAAAGGAACTGCTCTGATGGAAAGCCACCTATTATAATTAAGTTTTTAAATTAAAAAAAGCTGTCATAACAGTTTCTTCAGTACCCGCTATAATACAGGGTACAACAAAAAAACCGGCCAAGTGCGAGTCGGACTCGCGCACGAAGAGTTCCGTACCTTACTAATTAAGAACACAAACAGACCAAAAAATATATACAGTGAAATCATTAAGAACACAAACAGAAATAATAAAGAAATATACAAGAGAAAAAAGAAAAACATTAAGAAACAAACAGAATTCAAAGACAATTTATAATTATTAACGCGACCATGTGACAAAAACCACTTCAATGTTCATGTCAAATTTCATGTTATTTCAGAATGTCGTTTTAAAATGAGAGCGTTAACTCCGATTGTATGGCGGCGGCTAGGTTCGTGTGACTCTTAAACTTGACATAAATACCAGTAAACTGAGGTTACAATGCTGTCTTCTATATAGATCACGCACGCTCTCTAATGAAGCTTAAACTACATCTATGGCCGTGTGAGTTACCGCTTTACCACGCAAGGTTCGCAAGTCCCAGGCACCACGTACGCGGGATGACATTGAGGACATTTAGGGTTCTCCCCATAACTTGCCCTTCCAGGCCTAGATACCTTTACACTGAAGGAAGTTTCTGCATTGTCATCTTCATATCCTGGATGAGGCTTGTCTAAAGGAAATACATAGTCAGGAACGAAGTAAGAACTAATGTTATATTCTGTGTTTCTAGCAGTCACATCTACTTCTACCGGTGTTGGTCTTGTTACTGTGCTAAATGGATTGGTTTTTCCTGCGTTTCTACCTTCAGGAATCACTGTGTCATTGTTGTCATAAGTTATATTGCCTAGTTTAGGAGGCTCTAAGTCGAAAGCTGGCACGGCCCATTTCCATTCATAATAAATAGGAGGTCCTATAGTTGATGTTGGTGGATCAGTACTGTCGTGTTTAGGAGGTTGGAGCTCTTTACTAGGCTTTAAATGATCCAAAGCCTCAGTAGGCTTAATGTTAACAGTATTAAATCTACTGCTTTCAGTCACCCCTTTACCTTGAACAGCGATGCTATTAGCATTATTCCCATTATCTTTATTCCTTCTAGGCGTCCTATCTTCTTCTGAACTGACTTGAGCATCAGGTAATTGCTGATTCAGACTAATAATCTCAGTTTTCGTCATAGAAGTTTTATGTGAATCGGGAGAGTTGGGGTCAAAACGGTTGATGAAGTTAACAACAGGATCCACTTTATCTTTCATTCTTACATCAAGCTCAAACTCTTCAGAGCTAGCTTCAGTAGTAGAAGTTACTGAAGAATCTTGGAATGTTGATCCGGTGTTTTGAGTGTTTACGTTAGGCTTGAAGGTAGGGCTTGGTCTTTGAGAGGCAGCACCAGTAATATCATCGTCATCAGGTAGATTAGTTTGCACGTTAGGTGTTGGTCTTGGTCTCTCTTCAGGACGATTTTGCATATTTGCGGGCCGTTTCGAACTGGCTCCAGTGAAAGTGTCTTCTGTCTGGAGAGTGGTGGGTCGGTTTGAGGGTCTGCCGATACCAGTGGACCAGGAGTAGGGTGGACGGAAGTTCTGCTTGGCGCTGTCGAGGCCATTGTTGGTGGAGATGGTATCGGGGATGCCCACGATGCTGTTGCTTGGGTGGATGGCGTACTGGAACAGACATTACACGTTTTTATTTTAATGTTAGTTAGTGTTGATTACCTGCGGAGCGCAGGCTTGGTCTTTGGCAAAAGTTCAAAAATCCAAACTCAAGGTTTGTCAGCGAGCCATGGAGCGTAGTATTTTGAGCGTGAAATTAACCGATCGCATTAAAAATACAATACTGCGCTCCAAAACGCGAATCACTGACGTAGCTGATACTGCCGCCAAGCATAAATGGGACTGGTCGGGACACGTTTGCCGTATGCCGGATACTCTGTGGGCCAAAACAGCCACCTGTTGGGTCCCACAAATTGTAAGGCGTCACGGTAGGGATACGTGGAGAAATAAGATGGAGGCCTTTGCCCAGCAGCGGGACAATATGGGCTCAAAATAATATGATAATAAAAGTGTTGATTAGAACCAGGGCTCGGAAAGACGACCGTCATATTGAATAATTTAGGGCCCATTTAGGTGTGAGTCAAAAATGTTCGTTCATAGTCTACGGACGTCATATTTGCCTTTTTGACATTGGTATAAGGAAGTCTCGTTGTATGGAACAGGGTTAGGTTTTTAAAATGACGGGCATTTTCTGACTAGGTAATAAAACCTTATTGAGTTCAGGTTTCATCGATTCGTTTCGATGATGTATTACTTTTTAAATTTTGTTTCTGATTTGGTTTGGACAATCTACAGCTGTAAAATTAGAATATATATTTTCCTTTATTTCATGTCCATTACAAATATTACTTTTACTATTAGATATTTCAAAATTTGTATACGAGTACCTACGATGGGACAAAATGTCATTAACTTCCAAATGTAATCGCTTCCTATACTGGCTCTGATTTGAAAGTTCGCAAAGCTAAAGGTCACTTGCTCTGAAACTGTTGAAAGTTAACGTTTAAATTGATAATTATTGCTCACGCCCTTGATTTGGCTAAATAAAAATAAAATTTTACAGTCAACGTCGTCGGAAGCGTTAAGCAACTAAAGATCTGTACAAAAAAGTATCTAACTTTATTACATTTTTAGCGTGCTGTAGGAAATTACTTAGGTTAATAATTATTGTATTTTGGAAGATTTTCATTTTGTATGTAATTTTATTTTTGGTATAATATGTAATTGAGTATGAATAAAATATAAAGTCTATTGAAATTACTTAGCCGAAGTCGAAGATATATAGGTACCTATAAGATTTTAAGATGGGCAGCTTCTTATAGTGGCAGATCTCTCTCAGATAGACAACATTGTGATTAAGGTAAATATGGATATGACCGGGATAGAACAAGAACTCTCGTATTTGTATACGTATATCGTATTAATATATAATATAATATAAATAATATAATATATAATTGCTCGCAGAACTGATGGCCGGTGGGGCCGGAAGGTTCTGGAGTGGCGTCCGCGTACCGGAAGACGAACGGCCTCCAACGAGATGGAGCGACGACCTGGTGAAGGTCGCGAGAATTCGGTGGATGCGAGCGGCACAGGATCGGTCGGAGTGACGAGCCTTGGGGGAGGCCTATGTCCAGCAGTGGACGTCTATCGGCTGACATGATGATGATGATGATGATGATATCGTATTAATTGTAAAAATATCCAGCTTTAGGGTTAGGGCCCATACCCAGAAGATAAAATTAAATAGCCTAGGGGCAACTTGAATATTTACCTCACGAATCAATGACCACCTTAAGGGGCTCACTGACTATCAATCCGCCTGACGATATCGTTGTTAAATTTTTGTTCTAACTGATAGGCCGATATCGTCCGGCGAACTGATAGTCAGTGGGCCCCTTTAGACAATAATGTTGAGCCACTCATACGTGAATTATTTCGAATCACTGCAATTTTTTGTAGAAATAGAAAAAATAACCGCAGAATCATTTGAATAATGAACCCAGAACGAAGTAATAAACACGGAGGGCAGAATAAGCCAACTTATACACAATACCTTGGTTTCCGCCTCTCTCAGGCCATCATAGTAGTTGCTATTGGGAGGCACGGAGAGTATGTCGGGCCGTGGGGTCCGCAGCTGCATATCGTGTTCTGACACGAAGGGTTTGTCACGCTGACCTGAAACGAGAGAAAAATTAAATTAGGACACTGAAGCAGTAGGTAGGGGGTAGGTAGGTAGGTAGGCTTAGGTATCATTGATGAGTTGAAGAAGAAGGCGATTGCTGGCTAAACTTTAACAGCAAAACAAATTTTACATAGTCAGACAGATTTCAGATGATTTATTGATAAATGTACATCTCATTTACATGTCAAACAAAAATACAAAATATTCAAAGATAATATAAACATTAAATTATAAAGTTACATAATATTAAATTGCACATTACATTATTTTTATTTACAGGGTTTGATTGTAGTGTTAGGATCAATGATCTTTTTCCAGAAATTCGTTTACACTGTAGCACGCAAGGTCAATAAGGAGTGTTTTAAGTTTTTTTGTAAATGAGGCATTAGGTACTATCCTGTTTTTTTAAGTGTTCAGGAACACAGTTATACAAATGGATCCCCGCAACGCTGAGAGCCGCGCGAGCCTTAGCTAGACGTGTGCGCGGGGGCATGAACAGGTGCCGACTGCGTGTAGGTCTTTGGGTAGATTGCCCGTATGTTTTATAGTTATGTAGGTTGCCTCGAATGTACGTACAAGCAGTCAGTATGTAAGCACTTGATAAGGTAAGGATTTTGTGCTGTCTGAATATGTCTTTAGCGGGATGGTCTACCGGTTTTCGATCTATGATGCGCAAAGCTCGCTTTTGAATTTTAAAAACCCTGTCACGATTTGCAGACGTTGCCCATAAATCAACCCCCTGAGTCAAAATTGAGTGAAAGTAACCGAAGTATGCTTTCCTCAAGTTGCCAGGAGATAAGGTGGGTGCGAGTCTAGACAGTGCATAGCAAGCGGCGGCAAGACTAGTTAGATTTGAACCAACATTATATCTTTATGAATATCATGATTCACTTCCAAGTTTTTGTTGTTTAAAAAACGCCAAAAGAGCAAGGCTAAGGATGCACTAATAATGATATAACAATACATTCAGCTATTACACATGCAAACACTTACGAGGAAATCTATCAAGTTTTTTTCTAAATTGCGCCATTAATGTGATACAATCATCTCAATTACGCCGAACACTTATGGAAAATTACGAATATTTAGGTTGCGTGTACATAAAAGATAGGCGTGCACAGTATTGCTCTTCGATCGTCTTTATCGACTGAGATAAAAATAACAATATGAAGTTAATTTGGTATTTTCAACCCTTAGCCATCCCGAAATCACGAAATACCTATAAATTGACTTCGCTGCAAAAAATTGGAGGTTCGTGGTTTCCGGTGTCCCAAAATTAACAGTCTTTCAATACAACCTATAGACGTTTCACCACGGAGTATGTATGAGACGTACTGTGTGTACGTACCTTTAGGATGCGTTCGGAAGTAGCCAATGCCCGGTCAAGGGCGCGACATTGACACTTGATTGCATCCATTCAAGTTTCCGAACGTTTCAGCTGTTACATTAAAAGTGCGCGTTTGTCTATGGTGCGGAATTTCAAATTTAGAACGTTCAATGGACATTGACTCACCTACTTGACGGAGTGTGCGTGGGTAGAATTGTTTGGTGTTGAATGGGCTTGTTAAGAATGTAATTATAGTGCATTGAAGTGGCAATCATTAATCATTTGTGTGCATCGCTTTGACAATGATGACGTGAGGCCCTGTGAGGAGTTGAGGACGTGACCCGGCCTTAGCTTTGGCACCTGTTTGATAGGGCCATATGCTTATTTTCGAAGTTATCTGGTTATACTAACTTATTTAGGTCTTATTGTAAGTTCCTATTATCTCAAAAACAATTGCGTACTTACAATTTTTTTTCGAAAGGATAGGATTTTTCGACAGGCACTTTTTGTATGAAAATTTGGGCCCGCAGTGATTTTTTGCATGGGGTTTGAGGATTTTCTATTTAGATTCATGATATCTAACTACCTATGCTTGTGGTAGGATTTTTTTCGCTTGACTCATTTGAATACTTGATTGTCTGAATCACAAAATCTGCTGATATGCGACTTTTTTGTAACTTATTATTATTGAGCAATGAGCACACAGCTTCGTAGATAAATTTGTATAAAGTCGTTTTTGTCTAGATTTTTTGGCTCCCTTTTCCACTTTTACTTTCCTGCACTAAAGTGTCCTCCTTCGAGTAGGTAGGTAACCTATTCTACTGTCCGCGTGCCAATTCCGTGCATTCGGAGGTCGAGGAAGTGGGAGGGTGTGCGCCGCGCCGTACGTACAAAATGACACCACTCTGTCATGACGGCCAACATTCCTAACATTCCTCAGCCGTGCACGGAATTCACGCGCGGACATCAGTATGTACGCTGTAAATTGACTAAGTTAAGTAGAGCGTCAATTTTCGAAAACTGTTGAAAAGGGTGTCGCGAAGAGGGTTACTCTGGCGATTCAAATTGATATCAAATCTAGTTCAGAATTTTAACGTTCGTACAAAAAAATTAAAGTTTACGGAAAAACCTTGCCCGTGCAGCCGTGAATTTTTCCATATTTCCTTTAGAATAAAAAATATAGTATCGCTTGCAGACGTATGTATACTTGATAAAAAATATTTAATAGATAGGTAAGTAATTATAGTAAGTTAATCAGGTGACAACACAGGCGTCGGAAGTTGATATGATAGTGCTGGTTGACCGCAACATATTCTACTCGTATACAAGTAGCCAACACCTTGCCACAAGGTGTTGGTGTCATATCGTCTTACCGGTGCTCAGGCGTGACAATTATAATATATACGAACTGCTTAGTACCCAAGTAAATGAATGAATGAGTGATTTTTCCTTTCAAACAATAATGGTTGTCTTCGTAGAGGTAGTCAGTCAAGGGCATAAGTATATATACATTCCCAAAGTTTCAAAAATATGTGTATGCTCTTACACCTTAGACAATAAAGTCGTGTTCACATATTTTTGAGCCATTTGTCTGGATCGATATTTTTGCCTTCGACTGTACCTAGTACAAATTTAATATTTTGAAATGAAATGTAATCAAAATCTTTATTTTCAGGCAACTAATGGCCTATGGATAAATACCTTAAAACTAGCATAAACGTTTTTATTTTTATTTTGCAATAAAAATTTTATCTAGTCCCTTTCCCTGGATATCTGCCAATTATTTTCGAATTAAGAATTAGTATTTATTCTTGCAGTTCCATTATAATTCCACGAGCTAAGATGACACAGTGAACCCAGCACAAGATCAATTATAAATCTAGTCTCGAAGCGGGCATAATGCGGCGTTCTCACTATCAAATTAATAACATTGTTTTAAAACATGAATGCGGTAAAAACAGAGAATTATTTAAAGTTTATTGCGAGCTGAATGGCAATAAATAATAAAATTAAGACTTCCTATCCTGCTCGAATTTCGAAATCGTGTAAAACAATTCTTTAAAATATCCTAATATGATGTCAATGTTTTCTACGATTTAACTGAGATAGATAAAAACGCAATTTGTTCATGGTTTCGGTGTTGGTCCCATAGCGAAGTTGTTCGGTGTAGTCTATTTGCGATGATAAAGATAAAATATAAAGATATGTAGTTTATTTTTCAAGTAGACATAGGTATTATAATGCGTTTATAAACGTCTAATAAAGCTACACCGGCTCTAACCCTGCTCCTCTGCCCGCGAAAATTTAAATCCCTCCTAAATTGTACGAGAGTATCCCAATCTGGGACTGGCAAGAAACTCCTGATGTCCATCTATCTTATAGGTTTGATAAACTACGCAGTTAGCTTAGCTGGAAAGCTGGAAGTCACTCAAGAGGCTCTTAAAATGTTTAAACTTAAAAAAAGAACAAGACAGATAGGCGACACAATTGAAAAATTAACCACGTATGCACTATGTATGTACATAGTTTACCTACTATCATGACTTTCTCAATTCGAATACCCGCTTATAGGTTCGCCGCTTTATAGCTGACCTTTTACTTGTATATGAAAGGCTAGACTCGAACCGGTTGACTTGGAAATGTCGTCGAATCATTGATCAAATTCGTATTTGCAATCTGGCTTACTAAGCATCAGCCTCAAGCCATCAGAAATACTGAAAATATATTTTATATTTACGTGGCTGTGGCTACTATTCCTTAATCCACTGCGGAGCGACAGCTGACGTTCATAAAGCTTCATGATGTATCGTTTAATATCTTTGTCTATATCCAATTAAGATCAATTAATAAATTGACACGAATACGCTCAAGCTTGGTTACGATACGGTGTCATGCTATGGGGAAATAGCAACGATGCACATGACATATTTTTAACGCAATAAAAATGTATCCGCGTACTAATAAAAATGTATCTCAAATCGTAAGCTGCAAACCACACTTGATAAACTTCAAATTTCTATGTTTACCCTCTTTGTACATATATCCTGGAAATAGCCATTTTTGTCAGAAACAACCTTCATTTATATAAATTTTATAATAGCGTACGTCGGAATGATAAACTCATCCCGCCAGAACCAACACTAAATATCTACAAAAAAGGCCCATATTACAGCTCAATATTAATATATATCCATGTTATTTTGGAGGCAAAATGGTGCCGAGAAATGAGACATGGTCGTTTATCGTATGGCTATATTCCGACTGACAAGCCTGTTGCCGGGTGCAACCGGCTGACGAGAAAATCTCATCTACCTGATATCTTAAACCTAACAAACCAAATACCAATAAATATACGAACTATATAACCAATAACTTATTTACTACAAAATTAAAAACGCTTTTAATTTAGATTACTCTGTTGCAGAGTTCCTGGAAGATCAGAATCTATAATGGCAAAATTGTTATCAACCCATTGCATTAGTTTTATGAACTATTTTTAAGAATAATACGTGCTATACCCTGTCAGTACCCGTTTGTACCATGGTTTGCAATAAACGATATAATTATGAACTCACCTAGAAGAAGATTGGCGTCATAATCCGCCTCGCTCGCAGAACAGGGAAGAGTGTGGCGTTCGGGCAGCTATAGATAAACTCACCTATAAGCAGATTGGCGTCATAATCAGCTTCGTGGCAGAACAGTTGACCATGTACCAATGGTCGCAGATCAGCATTCTCTGCTGGAAGAGTGTGGTGTTCGGGCAGTTATAGCTAAACTCACCTATAAGCAGATTGGCGTCATAATCAGCCTCGCTGGCAGAGCAGTTAACCATGTACCAATGGTCGCAGATCAGCATTCTCTGCTGGAAGAGTGTGGTGTTCGGGCAGTTATAGCTAAACTCACCTATAAGCAGATTGGCGTCATAATCAGCCTCGTTGGCAGAGCAGTTAACCATGTACCAATGGTCGCAGATCAGCATTCTCTGCTGGAAGAGTGTGGTGTTCGGGCAGTTATAGCTAAACTCACCTATAAGCAGATTGGCGTCATAATCAGCCTCGCTGGCAGAGCAGTTAACCATGTACCAATGGTCGCAGATCAGCATTTTCTGCTGGAAGAGTGTGGTGTTCGGGCAGTTATAGCTAAAACTCATCTATAAGCCGATTGGCGTCATAATCAGCTTCGCTGGCAGAACAGTTGACCATGTACCAATGGTCGCACTGGTCGCAGATCGGCATTTTCTGCTGGAAGAGTGTGGTGTTCGGGCAGTTATAGCTAAACTCACCTATAAGCAGATTGGCGTCATAATCAGCTTCGTGGCAGAACAGTTGACCATGTACCAATGGTCGCAGATCGGCATTTTCTGCTGGAAGAGTGTGGTGTTCGGGCAGTTATAGCTAAACTCACCTATAAGCAGATTGGCGTCATAATCAGCCTCGCTGGCAGAGCAGTTAACCATGTACCAATGGTCGCAGATCAGCATTCTCTGCTGGAAGAGTGTGGTGTTCGGGCAGTTATAGCTAAACTCACCTATAAGGAGATTGGCGTCATAATCAGCCTCGCTGGCAGAGCAGTTAACCATGTACCAATGGTCGCAGATCAGCATTCTCTGCTGGAAGAGTGTGGTGTTCGGGCAGTTATAGCTAAACTCACCTATAAGCAGATTGGCGTCATAATCAGCCTCGCTGGCAGAGCAGTTGACCATGTACCAATGGTCGCAGATCAGCATTCTCTGCTGGAAGAGTGTGGTGTTCGGGCAGGTGTAGCTAAACTGCCGGCCCAGGCCATCGCACATGTGGTACACCTAGAAACAAAGGGAAAACTTAGGTACACTAGCGTCAAGAGGTATACCTAATAGCAATACGTGTCTGAATCGTGACTGTCGAAGCCGGAAAAAAAAATCCTATGTATTTTAACACACTCCTGACCTTTGTATTTCTATTTACGGTAAAAATTAACAATTAAATATTGGAGTAAATGTAGTATACTGTACAAGTCTTAAATCTTAAAATATGCTACAATAAAAACCTTAAAATAAAACTCGGTAAAAATTGATTATCATTCAAAGTTTTTCCTCTTAACTTTTCAAAAGTTTTGTAAATAAGGAAGTTAGTTTTATGGTTTATTGCAACTTGCTTGATTAGAGCTTGATTATATTAACTATTTATGATCTATAGGTTATTAATCATAATTTGCTGTTAATATAAAGTAGTAGGTAGGTACGATTAAATCGCCTAAGTGGAAGTAGAATACAAGTAAAACAAATTACAGCAATGTTAAAATAAATGCGAAACATGTTGCCATTGAAAGCCTATTCAGACAAATTATTGGCATAAATCATAATTGTTACAAAACTTACGCATACGCGGAACACACGGTACAAAAAACTAATTATATCCTATCGATTACAACTTATTTAAAGTTACATACCTAATGTATTACATTAATTGCCTGACATTAAGATGTTAAACTAATGAAATAATCTTTGGATGCGTGTCTAGAGGAAGTGCTTACATTATTAAACAATTTGTTAGCATGATACGTGTATAACATAAATCAAAATAGTTTATTTATTTATTAAGAAGATAACATTGCGTGTCTAGGAATTTGTAGTTAGTAATTTCTAATACGAATCATGTTTGTTGTTGAAAAAACAAATAAAATTATAGTGAGACATAAAATAGTAGAAATTAATTAAAATGGAACTAAAAGAATTGTTGTTACTGTTAATGTTGCCGTGTTTAAGCATTTTACGTCAAAAATGTGACAGTTACGTAGGAAGTGGCGCCCTCAATAATTTTCTACTATAATGAGGTTTTTAAATCGACAGTGTTTTGATTTTGATTAGATATATTTGTGCCGTACGTATAGGTATTTAAGTAAATTAATTTTGCAGTTAGTTACTTTTGCCTGATATTTAAGTACAAGTTTAGTAGGTTAATTTAAGTTTTTGAACTATCAAACCAATTAACATAAATGTTCGACCACTTGATTGACTTGATCACTTGATTTTGACGCTAAGAGTTTTTCTGACATTGACGTACAGTCGCCATCAGATATTTTTGAGCACCTCGGCCGCTCTGATATATCTGATGGCGACTGTACTATGCACCGATCTTTCCAGTAAACAATGATTCGTCAAGTTAAATTCAAAGTCATCTCTAAATAATATAAAAACTGTTTATTTGGCACAACGACCGGGTTTGGGTTTTTCTAAACACAGGTTATTTTTACAATTTTCCATGCCATTATGATTTTTTCTTGCGATGTTTTCAACAAAAAATGCGTGTTTTGGTAAATCGAAAAAGAGCTACCTACTCATATCGTAAGATCAAACCAAAGGAACAACATTTGATATGATTAGAAGCAAATTGTAATCATATGAAATATTGGTACGTTGATTCTGTTTAGGTTATGCAGGGACTACCGACTAGACCAGACCGGTCGTCAAAATACTTAAATACATACAAAACATCATACAAAATATACAAAACCTAGACTAAACACGGGATTGTATGCGCAAAAAAACGCTACTTAGTTTCCTTGTAAGGACTCCCCTCATTTTCTTCACAATTCACTGCCTCTCAAGAACTTAATCAATGTTATTTACACTTTTACTTTAATAAGGGCCACTTGCACCATCCTGGGTTACCCACTTATTCGAAGTTGACCGTTAACACAGGGTTAAATTGTACTGGTGACTCCGGGTTTAACCGGTTAACTCCGATTTAGTGGTTAACCCGGGCTACTTGCGCCATCCAGAGTTAGCCACTAATTCGTTCTATTTATTTAGTTCATTTGTTTTTGTTGCCTGGTTTTATATAGGTATAAGAGTACATACATAATAATATAGCTATTTATTTCCATGAAAATTTACATAGTTTTTACAAAAATAATCATTAAATGTAGCGGTTTTTTTCCTTTACATGACCCCGCTTTTGGTAAAGGCCTCCTCCATCTGTTTCGACTGTTTCCATTTTATTCTATCCTGTGCTTTAAGCTTCCAGTCTCTACCAGCAATTCTTTGAATTTCGTCAATCCAGCGGTGTTTGGGTCTCCTTTGGCCTCTTTTTCCGATACATACACTGTATGAAATCGCTTTTAGTTATCCTGGCAAGAAAAACTTATAAGGTACACCGGCTTATTTCTTTATGCTGAGGGCCATATAAATAACGAATTAAAAGTACGACCAAAATTAATAAAAATGTTCGGTATCGTACCTCGTAAGTGCGTTAAATATTTTCTCATAATTAAATATTTACAAACAGACACCTATATTCTGAACCTTGCTTTCCACTCATATGGTTTTGATCTGTCGGACTGTCGCTAACTTCAAACAGATCATCAAAAAACTGCTCAACCCGCCTTCATCGGAATGAGGAACTTGATATAACAACATTAGGCAGATCGTGACGCCCCTTATCTGAGTGTATATTTAAATTGGTTCTGAACTGATAATACAGAGAAGTTCCAGTCCTGTCACTCAAGGTCTGACGTCTGACCTTAGAGTAACTAAGTTAGATCTTCATTTGAATTTAATGTAAATAAGATCGTATAACAAAGATGCCTTGGTGAATACCTTAGTAAGTACCGTATGCTTTTGAAATCCTTAGTGAGTAAGTAAGTGACTTCATGGAATTGAATTTGTAATGATATATGTAATTTTATTTATGATTCAAATGATTTATTGTATTTTAAAAATGACATTTACTTCTTTTGTGATATTATATTTGACATTTAATGATAATTCTAAATTGCTGAGATTGACATCTATTTTTGACATGTTTTTGTTTATACATACTTATATGACGATCCTTATTGGGAAAGAAATAGTTATTTGTGCAACAAGAGAGGAAAGTTGGTTTTTCTTGCGAGTGTTTATCGCTCACGCTCAAGATTCTACCTTAGAATCACTCGCTTCGCTCGTGATTCAATTATAGAATCTTTCGCTTTCTCGGGACTCAAAAACACGAGATGTAAAATAACTTTGCTCTCGTGTTGCACACATAATTTTTCACCTCAGTAGTGAGAACATATTAAAGGTTAAAATGTATTTCGAATTACACAGAATAAACAGAAAAAAAAGTATTATAATATGTACGATACGATACGAGACGAGACGAGACCGGACCGGACCGGACCGGACCGGACCGTACCATACCGTACCGTATCGGACCGGACCGTACCGTACCATAAAAAAAATGTAATAAAAGTATGAAGTTCATGGCCTTCACTAAATTAAAAAGCTACATTGTTTCACTCCCTGGAGTGAGGAAAGTCGCACTTTCCTCACTCCAGGGAGTGACGAAAGTAGGCTTGTTCGAGCTGCTGAGGTGAAAATTATTTTAATTTATTTTGTATTTTTTAGTATGTAATGTTTGACGATCATGATAAGAAGATAACCATAATTTTGACATTGATGCAAATATATAGTGTAATTTTTACCTTGAAATAAATAAATCCAAATCTAAATCATAATCTGAGTTAGCTTTGCTAACTATGGGGATACTACTCGGCTCGTTACAATTGACTTTGTTACTCTAAAGTGGCTGTGTATCGTAACGCCATAACCAGACATAATAGATGTTTAAAAAAATAAATAAAATTTTAACTGTTTATTTTTTATAAAGAACAAGAATTACAACATTCCTAGCTCTAATCTTATATTTTTAAGATTATATGGGCTAAGGGATATGGGGATGCAACCCCTGCTTACATTATTAAATTTTAATTAAATATTTTACTCATTTATACATTTATGTTTATCAGCGCTTTTTTAACAATAGCCTTAATATTACTAGGTTTCTTAATTATATCTTCAATTACATCTCTGGGAAAGCTGTTTAGAGTTAGGCACGTATGAGGACCAAGTCCTATTACCATATACATTATTGTTTGATGTACCCAAAATTAGATCTATAAGACTTTTTTTTGTTGGTACTACACGAAAATATAATTATCATTAAAAAAATAAGTAAAATTCTTAAATTATAAAGAAAACATCTATAACCCAGTAACATAGGTTTATGTATGTATTTATATTATATGTATTGTATATATTTCGATGGTCTTGCATATGTATTTTAAGTTTATTAAAACTCTTTATTTACATACAAGATATAGACAGACAGACAGGTAGGCAGTGGTACTACGTAAACTAAATTAATAACTAGCTTAAATCTAAGTTTTTTAAGTTTTAATTTAGCTTTGCGTTTTATATTTTGTTAGTAGTAGTAACAGTAGCACCGCCCACAATCTGCTTTGCCTTAGAGAATGCTTTTGGCATTAATTCCACCTTTTGTACGATAAGTTTTTATTTTCTGCAATAAATATTAAATTAATAATAAACAATGTCAAGTAATTTATTAGATGCGTTTTTGTAAACTGTAAACTAAATGCAGGAGGTTTTAAGGTCTTGATTGTTTCAGTTTTTGTACACAATTTGGCCACGAAACATTTATCTATAGCCATGTTATGGAATTTGATTCTACATCATTGTTGAGAAGTCGTGTCTTCTCAGCACGCACGTCGATCAGTCAGATTGCCTTCTAATTCATATAATTTAGCCTAAACGCGTAAGTGCGCAGCTTGAAACTTGTTTGTTTTAGAACTAAAAGGAATTGTCGTAGTGCTCGATATGCTAATGCCCAATAAATGACACTTAAGTTTAAAGATGGCATGTACTGGGACGACGAGTACCTATACACCGGCGTCTACCAAGTACCACTCATGTATAGAGTGAGCACTCTGACGCAGCGTACTACGAAGGCGAACAACACGCGAACGCGAAGCGAAGCGATGCGGCGCGGGGTGAATCAATCCTTCGATACCTATAGAAGTGTCCTACGTGGGCGATCTCGGTGCGAACGCGAACGCTTTGGGCCCGCCGCTCCGCGCCGCGCCGCTTCGCTTCGCGTTCGCGAGTTGTTCGTTTACGTGAGACGCATCGTATTTGTTCCAAAACCTCTTGTGTTCTCTCTTTCAAACCTCATATCTGTACCTCATTTTGGCGAACTTTGCTTTTCTAAAGGAAATAAGTATCAGTATTTTGATTAAAGCAAAGATAGATATATTAGATATAACTCCGTAATAGATGGATACAGTCTAAGGAAAAAACGTGCCTCGAAAATCAAGAAAATTTGATTCTCGTTCAGAGGGCGCTACTAGTTTTGGCCAACTGTCGTATAGATGGCGTTGACGGTTTCGTTTGTTATTTAACAATTTTAACGCATATCAGTGACAGAACATGGGTCAAAATCATAAAAATAATTTATGCAAATAAAAAAATCATTTATCTATATTTAAATAAATTTTATCGTATTTTTATAAATCTTCATTTTTAGTTTTAAAGTGTGTCGACAGATGGCAGTGAATTTACTGGGGTTACAAAATTTACTATGACAGTACCGCTCTAGTATAAGTTACTCTATGATTAAAGGAACAGATTATGAATTTGATTTAGATTTATTATAGATACGATGTGATAAAACTGACGTTTTTGTTTTGGAATCAGAATACGCCTTTTAATAGTCTCCTCGATTATAGTTAGTCCAACCAAATTGTCAGTAAATAAGAACAAAAAACTATACTCATCCTTTTCTTTTGGGTGCTAGTACTAGAAGACAAAGATTTAGATTTATTTATTTCATAAATTACATTATAAATTATTTTAACTTAATCTATACGAATTTATATTATGATCGTCACTTATTATATACATCAATATATGTCAATACAGATAGTATGATTCTCTCTGTCTGTGATTGAAATGAGACAGTCCTTTGACAAACTATAACTTTACGATTTCAACTTGGAAAGACTAGCATAGTTTACAATTTACAACATTTTTAATTCACCACGGCAGTTGCGCTTGAGTTGTCAGCTCGGTGTCAGAGGTTAGAGGGCCTACCGAGAATTACTTCGTTCGTTACTCAATTTTTCACTATATCGCTTGAACACAAGGATTTCGATTTCGGCTCAGGATGCTCGTGTGACCGTGACCCGAAGAATTCGTACGAATCGGAGCGAATTTAACAATGGCACGTCAAATTGTAACAAAAGAGTTTACGTAACGGATTAAAACCTTTGTCTGCCTCCTCTTTTAAAGGCCCTTCCACATTTACAAATAAATCACGGTTTACGCGTGAGTGAAGACCTGATTCGTGGCTTGTTTTCGCGCCTTTGGCATACGGCAGTCATTTATTAAATCTGTACCGGAATCTCAATGGTTACAAATTAAATTCAGGTATTGTCTATGTCATCTGATTTTGCCATACAAAAAAAGACAGGCATCGTAGGCAATACCTGAATTTATTCTGTGATCATAGAATACCTGGTGCTGAATTTTTAATAATTTCAGCCCTTATGTACCTAATCATATAAGTTTCATATTTGTGGTTTGAGGGATTTCTAAATTCAAAGTAAAATATTAATCAAATTGTTCACAGAAAACTTTTTTAGTAACATTTTACGTACCTATTTTTTTAAACGTAGGAAATAATAATATTCTCGTGACGTCTCAAAAAAACACGCCGTTTAAAATTTTTATACAACAGTAAACCACTGTATATTAACATAAAATTTATATATTTATGCCACGTCTGATTGTTATATTTTATTATAACATACAAGTTTGATACAACTAATTCGGGCTCTCATTTTATCTCAGAATCATTTGATATTATGTTTAATGAAGATGGCGCTGGTCGCTGCTGCAAAGGCTGCGTTCAGCTTATGGTTGGGCCGTGTCGTACGGCTGCGATCGTGACCCAAAATGGTCCCGCCGGAAGATCAGCGCTGACCTTCGGTTCAGCATTATGCTGAGGCGAGACCATTTCGTGGTAAACTTCAACTCCTACCTATTTTATAAGTTCCTATAGCTTTAGTATACTTTTGTATGTAATTTTAGTTTTAAGTTTATCACGAATAAAACATTTTAATGAATAATGATATTTCAATTCACTTACGATGCTTCTACAAATAGTTGCAAGTTCAAAAATACTTGAAATATAACTTATCTGTATGTATATGTATGTCAACTTGACTGTACGGCCGATTGTCAGCGGTTATAAAAAACCGGCCAAGTGCGAGTCGGACTCGCGCACCGAGGGTTCCGTACTTTTTAGTATTGGTTGTTATAGCGGCAACAGAAATACATCATGTGTGAAAATTTCAACTGTCTAGCTATCACGGTTCATGAGACGGTTCGGTTCACGGTTCACGGTGCCTGGTGACAGACAGACAGACGGACAGCGGAGTCTTAGTAATAGGGTCCCGTTTTTACCCTTTGGGTACGGAACCCTAAAAAGCGGAATAGTAATTCGCTGTTCGACCTCTTAATGGCCTGAAATATTGATCACAGATGTTTCGTTCACCACTTGGGGTTGAGAGTATGGCTGGGTAATAAATTAAGAAAGACCTTGACATCGTTAATATACTGGGTGACTTGCACTTGCTGATTTGCACATATTAATACATGAGAGATTCAATATAGGTATATAAGGTACCCTTAAAAAACACCGGCCAATCAAGTTTGTAGAAAGTTCTTCAGTTCGAACCAAATATTTAGGTATAAATCTTTCTGAATATGCAAGAACATTGTATATTTATAAAACTAATATAAAATAACATGTAAGCTTTAACTAAAACGAACAACACATATAATTAAGGCTAAGCTTAGTTAAAATAAATGCTAATATATTTTTTCCTTTTTTTTATTGTGGGACGTACCACATTATTACAATCTATAAATTGTATATACAGATGTTAATCGCAATGAAAAAATCAACGTCCCACGTTGACCAGGGTTGATCATCGTTGATTTTTTCATTGTGATTGACATCTATATATACAATTTATAGATTAGTTAAAATAATCTCAAAATATAGATATTGTAACTGAGTTAAGACAAATGTTTGTACCTAACGTCTTACGAAATAAACAGTTTTATTTTTATTTTAGGCTGCGTTTCCACCAGAGATGTGCGAGGATGCGTAGCGAGACTAGCGAGGGATGGGTTTGTTAAGAACCAATAATAGCATTATTTCATTTGTTTTCTTCGCTCAACGTGCAGTGATTCTATTGGTTCTTATAATCCCTCGCTACTAATACGCATCCTCGCTCATTTCTGGTGGAAACGCAGCCTTAGTTTTTGTTATTTTTTTTGGCGAAACATCAATAATTATTTTCAGCTTTTGAAAAATTTCGTTTCATCGGTTTTACTCGAAATCAGATTTTTGTTATATTGCTTTTGATAACTTGCTGTTGATAATAAATTCTCCATAAGCATAACGTAAGTAGCAAAAATTCAAAGTAGGTAACATTACTAACCTAACCTAATCCTTAATACTTTCTTCGGAAGTCGTTTACAATCGCTACTGCGTTCCGCTCTCACCGGCACGCACCTCAGTTACGTTAGCAGCGAAAGTTCAAGGTGAAGTTACGATGCGATACCGGCTTAAGACGCTCTCATTCTGAACTGGCACAAAAAACTATGTTGAACTTACTGCTTCGTAGGTAGCAGGGCGTAAGTGCCGAAAACTCTAGTGTGGAAGAAAGGGCGTAGGTAATACATGTGTGTCAAGGTCCTTAGGGCTCATTAGGGGCATGGCATGTACAGACAAAAATGTACCTTTTACTTCTTTTCGAAAAACCATCAAAGTTTGGGTTATTTCTAAAGTAAAGGAAATAAGTGCCCGAAATAAAAATTGACAGCCGTATGAAAAACTGGGGACTTATTTTATTTATTTTAATGAATAGTTCTCACGATTCTGAGTCGAGATAACCCAAAATTTGTAATTTTTCAAAAAAAGTAATTGGTAGGCTTTTTTCTGAAAACCCTCTTAGTTGTTTTAGGTGTTTTAATCATAATCATAATCATAATCATTTTATTGGTAAAGCTAATTTACATGTCAGTCTGGGTACAACTTAAAAAAATTATTGGAAATAAATAATCCTTACATAGTAAGCGAAATCACATTAAATATCAGTTATTTTTAGACACCATAGCAAAGAAAAATCGATTTTTCAAAAATCATGTTGATTTTTTACTTTTTTGTTTACACGGGCATTATTAGATACATAAGTATTTAATTAACACATTAAAATTAACAACTTGATCAGATAAAGCACGATAAAAGTTAGATTTTGTACGGTAACGCAGCAGAAAAATACGAAAATGGTGTGTCCCTGATTTTTGTATGGGAGAAAACTTTTGCTGGGGAGTCTAGGGACACGAAATTAAGTGCTCTTAAAGTTTATTCACCCTTAGACGGTGCGAGAACTCGCATTAGGTACATTGCGGTATTTGATCGGTGGGCTGAATTGGATGCATAGAGTAACTGATACTAGAGCGGTACTGTCATAGTAAATTTTGTAACCCCAGTAAATTCACTGCCATCTGTCGACACACTTTAAAACTAAAAATGAAGATTTATAAAAATACGATAAAATTTATTTAAATATAGATAAATGATTTTTTTATTTGCATTAATTATTTTTATGATTTTGACCCATGTTCTGTCACTGATATGCGTTAGAATTGTTAAATAACAAACGAAACCGTCAACGCCATCTATACGACAGTTGGCCAAAACTAGTAGCGCCCTCTGAACGAGAATCAAATTTTCTTGATTTTCGAGGCACGTTTTTTCCTTAGACTGTATCAATCTATTACGGAGTTATATCTATCTTTGATTGGATGTAACCTCAATAGTCCGCAATGTAAGTAACAACTCGCACGCCGTTTAAATGATCACTTAGTATGAAGGTATGTCCTTTTGTTTATAAAATGGTGAGGAACTATGATGATGATGGAACGATCGAAGGATGAAACGAACGAACGGCGTTTTGGTTGTCAGGTGGTGGTGTAGTTGTGCCTATAACGATGGTTCCATTCAAGCGAAAATAAAAGGAATTGTTTGTGATGTTTGTCGTGGTTGGGTAAGTTATGTAGTACCAAAGATAGATATAACTCTGTAATAGATAGATACAGTCTAAAGAAAAAACGTGCCTCGAAAATCAAGAAAATTTGATTCTCGTTCAGAGGGCGCTACTAGCTTTGGCCTACTGTCGTATAGATGGCGTTGACGGTTTCGTTTGTTATTTAACAATTTTAACGCATTTCAGTGAAAGAACATGGGTCAAAAACATAAAAATAATTAATGCAAATAAATAAAATCATTTATCCATATTTAAATTCATTTTATCGTATTTTATAAATATTTATTTTTAGTTTTAAAGTGTGTCGACAGATGGCAGTGAATTTACTGGGGTTACAAAATTTACTATGACAGTACCGCTCTAGTATAAGTTACTCTATGGTAGTACGTAGTTAAAACATGTTCATTATAAATAACAGTCAGCAAAATAACGAAGGGACCATATAGGGACCTAACAAGCCTAGGTAGGCTAGGCTAGTTAAACCTAGGTGATATTGGCACTTAGCACACTTATAACTTAGTTGAGTATGGTTTTATGGCACGGGTAACGCGTAAAACCTAGCGCATGTCAATCTCAAAGTCAAGTCATCACGAGGGTTTTCCCTTTTCCTCAAATACCATTAAACTGGATGGCGCTGGATAGAACATGTTTTACGAAGGCCAAAAAACCTATCCAAGCAAGGGCTGACTTGGAAAATTCCCGGAGAAAGGGGGCACGGTCGCCCACGTACCCTGGAGGCGCATAGTGGAAAAGGAGGCTGCACCAGTTGGCCTCGCCTGGGCGGAGCTGGAGGAGGCCGCGCTGGACCCTATGGTCCTGATGAGGGATAACAGGATACCATCATCATCATCACCATTAAACTTGCATAAGCTTTGTTAAATTAACATTTACGTTATTGTGCAAGTGAATCATATTTCCTTTGATTTTCTTCTAGATAAAGCTGTGAATGACAGCGGCGCATCAGAACATGTGACACCCACACGATTGGGTAAGCCGGTACAATAACCCAACACAATAGGTGCTATAATCGAATAGGCTTAATTGCTGTTCGAATGACTTTGACACACTGGGGCAGTTGCTAAACAGTTCATTACTCGTATGTCAAACGCTGCACTTTGCTAGGGTTAGAGGTGCAATTAGTCAGGCAAATGGGTAAAAGTGAAGTTAAACACAGTATCGGGTTTTCAACTATCAATAGAGTGATTCTTGAGGAAGGTTTAGGTGTATAATTTGTTAATATTTTGTGTAACCCGTGCGAAGCCGGCTTCGCCCCGGCGCGGGTCGCTAGTATATGTATACCAAAGTGAAATGCAATCATCATCATCATCATGTCAGCCGATAGACGTCCACTGCTGAACATAGGCCTCCCCCAAGGCTCGCCACTCCGACCGATCCTGAGCCGCTCGCATCCACCGAATTCCCGCGACCTTCACCAGGTTGGAGGCCTACCGGCAGTTCGTCTTCCGGTACGCGGACGCCACTCCAGAACCTTCCGGCCCCACCGGCCATCAGTTCTGCGAGCAATGTGCCCCGCCTACTGCCACTTAAGGTTTGCAATTCTGCGAGATATGTCGGTGACCCTAGTTCTACTGCGGATATCATCATAATGCAATAAATAAATACAATACTACAATACCTATACAATACAAAGTCAAAAATCACCCATTTTCATTGCTCGTGAGTAGATTCAAGTAACAGGGCTACCTACCATAGCATTCACATTCACGCAACAAAGAATACATACATCAAACATTCTTCTGGAATGTTGACAACGATTTTAGCACATCGTGTTTCAACTGACAGCGATTTTGGCACATCGTTTGGCATTTAAAAATCCGGGTCGGCCTGACAAAGGTGAGCGAATCTGTTTAAATGTAACAAGTGTGTTTATAATAATGCCATTACGGGTCAGGGCTCGACGGTAGCGTGCGAAGGCATTGTTTGAGGCAACACTGGTAATTTATTGGGTGCGTGAGGTAGGCTGCCACAGAAATTAATAAATAAATATTATGGGACAATCTTACACATATCGACCTAGACGATGATATACATAGGTAATAGATAGATATATACACGGTGGCTATAAAATAAGTGCATTCCCGTTGCCAGGGAGGTTTTGGGATTATACTGAGCAACTTTTACTATGGGACCAACCCCGAAATAGCAAAAAAAATTTAGCCGTTTTGTACATTTCGGCCTTTCGGCTGGTCCATTTTTTATGGGAGGGTAATTTTTTTTTTGCAATTTCATGGTTGGTCCCATAGTAAAAGTTGCTCAGTATAACCCCAAAAGAACGTGTTTATTAGTTATTTACGATACAAGTGCGAGAAATAGGAAATACGACATGTGCGTAGCTTCCGAATCTTACAGTCACTTAGGCACATGAAGGCCTCTTTATATTTCTGTTAAACATACTAAAGATTTTTTGGTGCAATTAAAAGTATTATATATCTCACTGTTTTTAATTACCCGCCGTTCCCAATTCCCCCACTCTCCCCTAATAGTGTCAGTCAACGTAAACGTGATGTTTGTCTGAGGGTGACAGAGTTAAACGCGAACAGGTACTTCGGAAAGGTGTATTGTCGATACCATAAATGAATTCAGCACCCCCGATTTATACGAAAACGTTACCAAACCCGGCCTAGCAGCTTTGCTGATGTAGATAATCAAGATAAAAATGAGAGCCCTAAATAAACCTTCAAGAGCGGATATCTCAAAAACTATACAGGATATCGAAAAACTTGATTGAATAAAACTTGTAACAAATTAAATTTCTTTTAATTTTGTATAAGTGGGCAAGTCGCTCAGACGCATAGTTTCCGAGATATAATCGAAAAACCGAAAAATGGAATCTTCAAACCCCCCTCTCCCCCCCAGCACCAGGGTTACGGCCGGGGACTTTTGATATGTTCATATCCTAACTAGTCCAAACAAAGCTACGAAGTTAAAAATTGTGTTCCTTGCATTTCCCTCTATACCTTCTTATTGCTTGGCCTACTGTGCACTTACTGTACAGGCAAAACTGCACAGGCATACCCTAGTGTGTATGGCCAGCTGTAAGGGGTAAGATTATGAATCGTTCTTCAGTACAAGAGTCGTTTATTTTGTGTTGTGTGAGCCATCGGCTTCGCTCGTGGTAATTCATGTGACTGAGTAACTTTAAATCGTTGTCGACTCGAATAGCTCAATTTTGCTAAACGTGTACAAGCTGCTTCAGCTAATTTGCCTTTTTACCCCGTCAACAATGAAGATTATGATCATTTTAACTTCACTAGACTTATATTAGCCGGGATATAGACCGTGATTCAGCTGTGAACATGATGCATGAAACTGCGTCGAAATACCGGGAGCTCATAAATAATACAAAAGGTAATCACGGTCTATATCCCGGTCAATATAAGTCTAGTGAAACCATAGAGTAACTTATACTAGAGCGGTACTGTCATAGTAAATTTTGTAACCGCAGTAAATTCACTGCCATCTGACACACTTTGAAAATGAAAATGAAATGAAAAATGAAAATATTTTATTTCATTAATAAAATGTTACATTACAGGGTAGTAGGTTGGGACTTCCTTTTCGAGGCACGTTTTTTCCTTAGAATGTATCCATCTATTACGGAGTTATATCATCTATCTTTGGTGAAACTAACCGTGAATCATTCAAAACTCCATTTTAACTTCATACCCGTCAATGCTTACTAATAATAACTATGATCTAAGTAATGAGTTCGTTATATGTTTAAAGTCCAGTGACACCTCTCTACCCTCAGCCCTCACACCGGTGTTGCCCTTGAGCCATCTTAGATGTCGCTTTTTGTGGGCCCATCTTGTGGGGGCGCCGCCATTTTCAATGCCCATTATTTCGTTTCCTATCACAGGTACAGTCGTTAACATTATATCATAGATAGATAAAACCATAGAGTAAATTATACTAGAGCGGTACTGTCATAGTAAATTTTGTAACCCCAGTAAATTCACTGCCATCTGTCGACACACTTTAAAACTAAAAATAAATATTTATAAAAATAGTTTCCAAACGTATAAAAGACTTGTCATGACTGCTTCACAAACTTACTTTGTTTAAAAACAATATGCCATGTTCACTACGTAACCTTCAGTAACTAGTGTGGCATTGTCTTCAAAGGTAGGTGTAAACAGTGCAGTGTTATTTCTTAACCTCGTAAGACCACCGTAAGACTCACCATAGAAAGTTTTCAATTTTTAATTTGAACCTTGTGCTATAAGTAAATTGGAACGAAATTGGTCGTCATCTGAATTTTAACCGTGATTGTGGTTGGTCAGTGCCTCCGAGCTGGAAAACTGTTTTGGGTACTACGTCGGTGGACAGTGTGGACGAACCATTAGCGAATGACGTAGTGAGTGTTGTGTGCAACCCATCATTTGACAATAATGCCGTAAACGAGGGTAGTTTCTCACCCCCCTGCCGCCACCGAGTCATCGGGCGCGGAGGGCTGCGGCCCGCAGTCTGCGCCGGTCCGTCACCGTCGACGCAAGCTCCTGATGAAGCTCCTCGGTACGGAGTGAAACATGTCGAGCGTTTTTGACTTAAAACACGTGAGTGACCCGTTATTAATATATTTATTAAATTGGAACGAATTTCGTTTGTTTTACAACACAGTGAAACAAAAGAAATGCTACTTTATATGTTTCATGAAAGGTTCAAATTAGATTGCAATGAGTATGTACAATTTGTATGTACATTTAGACTAACGAGGTTAAAATACAGTGTTGCTACAGGGAACGTCAAAAAGGACATTTTATCGAGAAATTTATATTTAATTTGACGTTTCTTTCAGTAATGCAGTCGGCAGCATTACTGCAGTAGTATTATAGCGCAACATTAGGTACTGTACTGTATATTAGTCAAAAATCAGGGCAGCAATTTCGATTTTGTCATTTACGGCAGCAATGCAGTCGGCAGTAATGTGGCGCTACAATATTGCTGTATGCTTTAACCCTTAAATGCATAATGATGTTTATATGCATCGTATATTTGATGGTCCGTGGCTCAATATGCAGCTATCCAAAATCACATTTATTACTTTTATACAGCATGACACATCTATTTCAATTTATTAAAAAGTTATACAAAAAATCATGCATTTAAGGGTTAAAATCTGAACAACAACACACACAACAGTTTTGATGAAATAAAAAAAAAAACCGGCCAAGTGCGAGTCGGACTCGCGCACCGAGGGTTCCGTACTTTTTAGTATTTGTTGTTATAGCGGCAACAGAAGTTCATCTGTGAAAATTTCAACTGTCTAGCTATCACGGTTCATGAGATACAGCCTGGTGACAGACAGACAGACAGACAGACAGACAGACAGACGGACAGACGGACAGCGAGACAGACGGACAGACGGACAGCGGAGTCTTAGTAATAGTGTCCCGTTTTTGCCCTTTGGGTACGGAAACCTAAAAAACTAAAATTTAATGTCCTGGATTCCTTCTTATTTATTTGTATTTTGTCACAAAATAAAAATAAAAAATAATAATTTTAATAGCTCTTTTCATTCTCTATCTAGTTCAATAGATACCACTATCATGTATCGATAAAATATTAATATCGGTGTAAATAAACAATAACATGTTTACACAGTCGTATGTAGGCCTCGCCTTGACACCCAGCCAAAGTCATAGTAATTACGATTATAATTGACAAGTACATACCCATATTAAAACATACATTATGCATATTCAATAAGGTTTAATTTACAAGGGACTGCCATGATTAATAGTGCCTTAGTTTTATGGGAATTTGAATGTTATTCGCTTAGCTTAAGGTGTATTTTTGAACAATTGTTTAAAAGAGATGTTTGTATATTTTAAGATGATAAAAACTATTATTTTATAGCATTGATGCTTTTATTATTGGCTTCTATATGCTACACGAAGCTTTTGTATTGTCATTATTGGCTTCTATATGCTACACGAAGCTTTTGTTCTACGTATTCATTCATAGATAGCCTTCTAGGAACACGAATTTAAAGAACCTTCCTTAAGAATGCATACATGTTCACACCTTCTAACAGAACTAGTCCAAACAAAGTGACGAATTTAAAGAAACCCTAAAAATGTCACTTTGTTTGGACTAGTTCTGTTAGGAGGTGTGAACATGCATGCATTCTTGAGGAAGGTTTGTGTATAATTTATTAATTTTTTGCGTAAATTGGTTAAAATTAGACGATGTTTCTGCTAAGGATGCCGGAAAAAATCACTGCGCTACTGTCGTATATGTTACCTATAAATGAGAAATAAATTATATTTATGTAGGATGCGTGGATCGGAATGTAAGGACCGAAAGAGTGAGTGAGAGAACGAACTGCAGAATGAACAATGTGTAAATGAGAGAGTGTGATGCTGAGTGTTAGTGCGTGCGAAAGAGATGGAAAAACGCCATCGGCAGATTTAAAAAAGGTAACGAGATTAGAGGACTTCTTGTTCGGAGCGCTAAGAAAAGACGTGCCGTTGTGTTAATTGTTTTGTTTGCCAATTTATTTTAATAGTAAATATATTCAGTAAATTTCTTAGTGTTTATTTTAAAATCCACTTCCTACATTTATATATATCGATTAGGTAGTTAATTTTGATACGAAGTTAAATGGGGCATTTTCTATGAAAAGGGACCTTATTGTCGATGGCGCTTACGCCGTTAGCGTCGCGCGCGCTGTGCGGCGTAAGCGCCATCGACAATAAGGTCCTTTTTTTTATAGAAAATACCACAAATGTGTCTTTAATTTTTACACATTGCATGACATCAAAAAGAGTAAAATTACAAAAAGCCTTTAAGGCGGTTCCCTGAGCCAGAAGGCGAAAAATCTCCTTATATGATCCTGTTTTTCTGAGAGGCGTTGATATTCGTAGACGTGGAAAAAATATATGTAGTTCTTGACTATTTTATCTTTAATATCATGGCTTCCGATACACGAATTATGACACTTCGCTCGATACAATTAATTCCCAAAGTAACCTCTAACTCGGACTTTTAATCCAACTTTACTCGGTTATTTATTATGTGATACTATAAACAAATAAAGAAGAAAAAACAATCTTAACTTAAATAGTAATTTCATAGCTTTCGAATTTCGATATAGCAGGGTAACGTTTTTAAAATAAATAAAAATCGACAAAATTCGATCAAAATTGACACTTGGCGCGCATGATCTTTCCCGTTCTTTCTTGCGAAATGTGACAGAGACAGCGGCAAACCGATGGAACGGCCTTAAAATCCGTCAAAAAAGCTCGCGGTATTCAAAGGCACGTGATATCGTTTTATGTCTCATCATCATTGCATCGATATGTCACAATTGCAGGATGACATTCAAACAACCCGATAAAGAAATGTTAAACCTGAAGCCTGAAAAATAAGGTTCACTTTCGTTTGACTCGTAGGGTTGCGACATGGCATTTACCATAAATATAAGAAACTTATGGGGTATTTTTTAATAGGCATTTATTCGGCAATGGTCTTTATTATATTGACGGAGATTTTGATAGTCCACATCAAGTTGAAATTGACTTACAGGGATTTAAACATTATGGTTGAACCTATCCTAGTTTTTGTAAGATTACAATATCGCGTAACAGACTTTTAGATGTCTAATATTATTATTATTGTATTTTTTTGTTGTACTATTATTAATTAATTTAGTACTTAACAAAGTTTTTAGGATTTTTATACTAACACCCTTATGGATCAATGCAGATCTGAAATAAACGATTTTTTTTATTTTATTTTTTATTTAATGAATCTAATGATACTAAAAAACCTCTTTATCTACACTTCGATATTTTTTATGAGATCTAGATTCCCACGATACAGGCTGGACCTAGTGTGGGGATCATTGTATTGCTCCTCTTAAAATGTTCATTGATTTTCTTGAAATAGGCTATTTTTTTTTTGATCTACAGATACGGTCTAAAAGTAAAAAGTTATACCTATAACCTACAACTACCTACACCTACCTACCTACAAACCAAGCCGCCTATAACTTACAAGCCGATAATTGGCAGGAAGCGGCGCAGGATCGGGAAAAGTGGCGTGTTCTTGTTTTTTTTTATACCACGTCGGTGGCAAACGAGCATACGGCCCGCCTGATGGTAAGCAGTCACCGTAGCCAATGGAATGGTTGTTTCGGAGGCCAAGACCCTCTTTGAGTCGCTGAGCCACATATTTGCCAGAGCTCGAGGGAGAGGAGTGTTAGGGTCGGCAACGCGCATGTAAGTCATGTAACTCCTCTGGAGTTGCAGGCGTACATAGGCTACGGAGACTGCTTAACATCAGGCGGGCCGTATGCTTGTTTGCCACCGACGTAGTATAAAAAAAAATATATTTTGTAAGATAGTTATAAATCATAAGCAGAAAGAGTAGATACTAAGTCTGTTTATGTGTTAATTATTACTAGAAAGCGGATTTGAAGTAGCGATTTCAATATTAATATGGATATGACTGGTATAATTTATTATTTTTTTTACACACAAAAATAATGTAACTAATCGAAACAAAAAAGTAAAAACCTTTTTGCATGCTTTTGTAAATATTGGGCACAAATTATGATGATAATAAATAAAAAGTTAATAAAAATGTAATAGTCGTATCCATATTAATATTGAGATCGCTACTTTAAATCCGCTCTCTAATTATTACTATTAATAATACAATCTGCTATATAACAATAATATTATGTACACGATGGACACAAGTGTGTCTTGTATACCTATGTGGGAAATAAATAATAAGAAAATAATAAATAAACTAGACTAGTAGTAAAATAAACTAGTAGTAGTAGTTAAGAGAGGTATGGGCACTGTGAATGACATCTCGCTTTGTGTGGTAGGGCACAGGACAGCGGATGTCATTCCAGATCTAGAGCAGAGCCCAACTGGGGAAGTACCTCCACCTTACAGAAAACCGCAGCCAAATAACACTAGACCCTACTAATAGTGTTGTGTTCCTGCCGGTGAGTAAGGTTGCCAGAGCTCGAGGGAGAGGAGTGTTAGGGTCGGCAACGCGCAAGTAAGCACGCGGAGTTGCAGGCGTACATAGGCTACGGAGACTGCTTAACATCAGGCGGGCCGTATGCTTGTTTGCCACCGACGTAGTATTAAAAAAAAAGTAAAAAAAGTCGCACTTAAGGTAGGTAACCAAAAAAACTTAAAACTGTTTGATTTATATAAAAGGTCTAGGTTACACATTTAAATGAAATCAACATGAGAAATAACCTAAACCAATTAAAAAACATTTAAATAATTACATCAATTCCTTCAATACCAAACTTGTACAACTAAACATCGATAAAACATGAATTATGACTAGTGCTGTGCGACGTACCGAAATTTAATATCGATAAGTAGGCGCTCCCGATATGGTACGGCCTTCGGTAAGCATCGTAGGCATACCGTGATTCATAGATATTTAAGAATGAAAAGGGATTAAATCCAAGAGCAATTACATTTTGTTTTGAATCATATCGCGGTGAAGTTACGTTTAGAGTAGAAGTGACTTTCACTTTCATTTAAGCACAAGTTACTCACTTTATTTAATATTGAACAGTCATAATAAACACATGTTAAAGGAATTCGAAATTTAAAGTCACACACCCAAGCATTTTAGGTACCGTGAAATAAAACTATGAAAACGGATTATATCGCGTATATTGAATTTATAATACATCCCGACGTTTCGAACCCTTTACGAAACGGGTCGGGTACGGGTCGGGTTCGAAACGTCGGGATGTATTATAAATTCAATATACGCGATATAATCCGTTTTCATAGTTTTATTTCATGAGTAACTATCGCGGTAACCGAAGACAATATTATTTTAGGTACGTACCGCTTTTTATCCGAAAGATGTTTTTCGAGTGTATGTATATTTGTATGTCTTTTATTTATAGTATTTTTTTTTATTGTATAAAGGAAACCTTTTTAAAAACAATCTCATAAATGTATGTCAAGAGAATAATGACATAAAATTAAAATATTCTACTTTTATTTTCACTTTCTTTTAACTTCCATATTTCATTAGTACCTACTTAGTTCCTAGATCTTATCTAATCGATGCTTGTCTGAAAACTAATGAACTCTATTTTTCTGGACGATTACATTAATTAGATAAATAAGGTGCTGGCCGTGCGCTTCATTACTACTAGAGCCTGATTTTGATTTCATTATATGTTACGATTGTGATCATATTTTGATACGACATTGAAGACCGCTCACACATTGTTACATGCAAAATTAAGTAAAAGTCTAATTTAAACTGTTGTGACATACTAACATCAACATTAACATTTTCTAGGCTCGGCAGAACGCAATACACGGTCGTCGTGAACGCTGCTGGCACTATTAGTGCTTGAGAAAGGAGACCTAGGCTCTCCGAAACATGTCGCGCGAGTGACTAAAACAAGTGAGTCTAAACCGTGAAATTATTTAATGTAAGTAAAAGTCGTAGCGAGATGCGCGCGAATCACCAATATGAACGTTAAGGTTGTATCAAAACAGTTCAAAACCAAGTTGTTAAATCTGATTCGGGGTCTTGGGCGATTACATTAATTAGATAAACATTGCTAGCTGCTTCATTAGTACGGTTCCGCAGTGAACACGGTAAGCATCACGTGCTCTTAATCGGCAATTGTGTTCCGCGAGGAACCGGATGGCGGAGCGGCGCCTGCTTTCGTTTTCATTTTGATAACGTCTCTTATTGTAATTACAGCCAATTTACGGCCCGGGTCTCTATTGTTTGACATAATTATTGAAAGTCATAATGTAATGATTGTCATATTATCATTAGTCGTAATTTGGTTTTTCTCAGAAACGCGTAACTTTTCAGGATTGCCATAATACAAACCTAACCTAACCTAACCTATCTATAGGATAACCCGAGGAAAATCCTGAAAAGTTAACGGTTTCAGAATTATGACTAATATGACCAATCATTACATTATGACTTTCAATAAATATGTCAAACAAAGGGACCCCTTACGGCCCAATTCGAACAATGCTTATAAGATGTCACAGCGATATGATATCGATCTGTCAGTGTCAAAAATTACATTTCTTCAACGAAAACGTCATATATCTCGCCATTTCTTCTATGACTTCTATCACTATCGAAAAGCCTGATCAATATTTGTGACATTTTCAACCAAAAGGTACCACATTGTCGCTTGTCAATAAGGTTGATTTCAATTTGAAGCTGTCTGGAAATAGCGCCTTATTGACAACCGACAATAAGTACCCCTTTGATTGAAAATGGCACATTTATAGAATTAAGGTCATTATTACGGACACTTAAATATCCAGGATAGACCAATAAAATCAAGCCTAAGTCCTATTTATAAGCAAATTACTAGTCTCGTAAACAAAAACTGTATGTTACCTGGCACCCTGCCTCCACGTCGGCGTAGTATCCTGAAGTCCTGCCGACACATGAGAACCTTGTTCTGGGTATGCTCTTCGTCCGGACCTGGAAACAAAAGAAAACAATTTTTTATATCATGATTATATTGATAATAAAGATAGGCCGAATATTCGGTATTCAGCATATTCGGCATATTTTTCAATGTTCGTATTCAGCCGAATAGTTCGGTTCGAACTGCCTAATATTTACGGAATAAACGCATTCTTTTTAAAGGGCGTCCGCTAGCTGGCGCGGGTGCACTTCAAGATCAGGTATGAGGCGGTTCCGTTTCTGTTCATAAACATTCCCGGCCGGTCCAGAGGCGAAAGGTCAAAAACATGTGCGGAGTGCATATCGCAGTCCTGTATGAACTTGTTTTTAGCGTTTTAGGCAGTTTTAGCCCAACCGAATATTCGTATTCGGCAAAGTCCATATTCGGCCCGTCTCATTGATAATAATAATGTCACACAAATCGAGCTAGCCCCACAGTAAGCTCAATAAGGCTTGTGTTAGTGGTACTTGATGATGTATAATAGATAGATAAATACTTAAGCTACGTTTTACGATCCTTGAACAGACTAATGAATTAATTAATCTTTATAGTTATGAAACTGTATCACATGCCTTACATCGTTATAAGGTCACTGTCTAGACCACTAGGTAACTCACCGAAGACAAAAATGCAAAATGATTGAAGAAGATGATGGCCTTGAAACAAGCTACGTTAATGCCAAACAAACGCGCCTACAAGATATGTATTAAATAAAATATTAGATCTTCCAAAAAGCTATTTCAAACCTTAGAGGATATTACCAAACGTAGTAGCCATTAACAGGCGTTCCCCTCTGTAGAAAATATTTGGCCAATGGTCATACACAATGTATGTACTGTCGTTTATCTGACATGGCTATTTTGACGTTACGTATACATTTGACGTTCCCCTCCCCCGCAAAAATTGGCAGATTTTTTTGTACAGCAAATTACAGACAAGGCGTCTCCGTTGGATATATCCTCCAAGTTTCCAACAGTGGTCGTGACATAAAATTCGGTGTTTTATTGAATGCTTAACACGTTCACTTATTTCCTGTAGACATAGCAAAGTTAAGAGAAATAAATCTAATTTTTCAGCTGAACCCTTACAGGCAGGATACATTCTTTCAGTACTTCAGGTTCAATTAAGAAAAGCGTGTATTTTGTTAACTTTTATTGTATTATCTACAGAAGTGACCTCTTTATATGCGTTTGACTCGGTATAGTATGGAATAGTTTCTTCTTCTTCTTCCTGCCTCTGTCCCAGTTCATCTAGGGTCGGGCCTCCTTGTGCATCGGCGCCAGGATATTCTATCCCGGGTTGTCACTGGTGCAAGCTTCTGGGCTTCCAATAGTATGGAATAGCTTGATATAAAATTAATATATTTAATCTGAGCTTTATTCATCTGATGCTAATGACTTTGATAGATTACCAAACGATAATTAAAGTAAACTTGTAACACTTCAATCATTATGTACGAGTAAAGTTAACATTGTAACACATATTGTTGTCACCGGAGACGATCAATCATGTTTAGCTGAAAGACCTTTATTAAACTGTCATTTGCGCAATTTAACAACAAATGTAATTTGGTTTTAGCTCTATGTCTTATTGAAATTTGCTTGAATCGTCACTGGGCGTGTTGAGATGAATGATGATACTAAATAATAAAATGTTAAAAAACATTCACTCGCAAATTTCTTGATTGCATAAGTAATAATCAAATCCTAATTCGTATTGCAAATAATTCTTGATGTAGCTAGTTCATTAACTTTACTGAAATAAAAATTACAACTTTTTATATACTTTCAAGCTCTTATCGATTAAAAGTCAGTTTAAAGATAGTGGCTTTCGTAACTTTTGCACAAATAAATTAGTATAATATAAAAGGAAAGTAATCGTAACAAATTATTATTTCAGATGTTTATTAAAAGACTGATGTTTATGCCACCTACATTCACATCTACACTAATTTCATCCGTACCACAATTAAATCACCAAAGCGGTACACAAATTACCCCGACATCGACACTGCCGTGTGCCTAACCTTACGCAACATACTTTAACGGTGAATAAATCGGTGCTTTTGCACGCACTATTGTACTACTATTATAATTATGGGATAGTTATTAAACTAATGTCATACGCTTAGGAAAACCTAAACCGCTTACGACTTTCTTGACACGTAAGTCGCCCAGCGATAAGGAATTCACGGCCGATTGTGTACTTGAGTGGGAGCTATTTAGTTTTACCCGCCGATAATTTTATTTCTTGTAATTAAGTAATCTCATTTGTAACTTTATATAATTTTTGTTTATCCTATGTACCACAACAATGTTTAAATGTAAAATGTATCCACGAATGCAGTGTTGATACAAACCCGATAGGGTTTCACTTCACGGCACTTTTCTATCTGATTTAATGTAAGATTTTATTAGAATAAATAAAATAAAAAACATTATTACTTAAGTATCTAGTTATAAAAATAAAAATAAATATATTGACAGAAGCAGTTTTGAAGTCACTGACCATGGAGACTATATAAAGGATCCAAATCTCTATGTATGAAAAGTGTCCATCAAAAAACAGTAATTAGGCGGCGCCACCATACACCGAAATACTACCAAAAACAACCTACGTAATTTGGTCGGGTTATTTGTTGGTTCAAGTTATAGGTACTCATGTCCCAGACCCTAACTCTACATGGAATTTTCAATGAACAAGTGTGGTCATGTCATCATTAATGTAAAATTTCTATGCAAATTTTACTTTTATAATGACACTCTCACTTTGTTCTGCTTAAAGTTAGTTAAGTGCAAAGTTAGCTTAACTGGACTCCAACTTTTTATCTACTTATAGTGATGTACGATGTACCACAAACATATGGTAACTTTTTTGTCCCTCCTGCTTTTGTGGTCCCATATGCAGGATGACCTTAGCTATTGTACAAACCCTGAAATCCCACGTAGGGTTACTTCTCAGGAATGCTCTTACGTTTTATATTAAAGAAAAAAATGGAAAAAGTTACACTTCCGGCAGGATTTGAACCCGCAACCTCCGCAATGCGTGCGTTGCAGTGCTCTTAACCATTTGAGCTACGGAAGCCTACCAGAACCTTGCAAATCTTTCCATTCCTTCCCTTATGTATGCCTTTGGGTAAAGCGACATCTACCGTAAGACGATTACATCTTTTTAACGGCACCGGAGTCTCAAGTTGCATTGAGAATTCAACAGTAACAATGTGCTAACCCATACTAAAATCAATTATCCATTTTCCATTTTTCCATTTTTTCCTTTAATATAAACTTTGGAATATCGCTCGCAGACGTATCTGCATGTTAAATAATTGATGCTCTTACGTTAATATTTTTTTAATTAGAACAAAAGAAAAATAAATAAATTTTAAAACAAAAATTTATTCCAATGATCGAAAACTAAAATAAACATACTGTATTAATCATTGGCAGTGTTTTTGACCGCTACACCGGTTATGATACTTATGGCATACTGATTCTAAATACCCTAATGCATATGTACATTTCGGCTTTGTCCAATGGCTAAGGACACCCTGAATAATATATTCTCGTTCTTTAAACTCAAGACCACTTAAATGTGCTAATGATAGATAAGCATATAGAATAACAATATAAGCGTCCTTAATACGAATAACACGAGCATTTCACAACGTAAACAAAGCCATGACACGCTGTTTTTGGTCAAAGATTAACATTTATTTGCATGGGAAGCTGATCAACTGACATTAACAGCATTAACACTTGCACAAACGGTGCGGTGTATACTCGTATTACTTAGAACATTTACTAATCTTACATTCGGGCAAAGATATATATAACTCCGTAATAGATGGATACAGTCTAAGGAAAAAACGTGCCTCGAAAATCACGAAAATTTGATTCTCGATCAGATGGCGCCACTAGCTTTGGCCTACTCTCGTATAGAGGGCGTTGACGGTTTCGTTTGTTATTTATAATTTTAACGCATATCCGTAAAAGAACATGGGTCAAAATCATATAAAAAAAATAATGCAAATAAAAAATCATTTATCCATATTTAAATACATTTTAACGTGTTTTTATAAATCTTCATTTTTAGTTTTCAATTATGTCGATAGATGGCAGTGAATTTACAGTGATTACAAAATTTACTATGACAGTACCGCTCTATCTTATTATATCCTCTTTGCATTCGGGGGATCGGTCGGAGTGGCGAGCCTTGGGGGAGGCCTATGTCCAGCAGTGGACGTTTATCGGCTGACATGATGATGATGATGATGATGAATCTTACCTTAGGTTATGTTTATGATTTTATGAAGATACAGAAGATAAGCCTAAACACAGCCTCGCACAGCTAAACTGTGGAATGAACTGTCGCCTGCGGTATTTCCGGACCGATATGACCTTCAAACCTTCAAGAAAAGAGCGTATTCCCATCTTAAAGGCCGGCAACGCACTTACAACCCCTCTGGTGTTGCGGGTGTCCATGGCCGGCGGTAATCGCTTACCATCAGGTGATCCGTCTGCTCGTTTGCCTCCTATTTCATAAAAAAAAAAAAACAGCTTAATTTCTTTATTGGATCATTGTATTGGCGCGGCGCGACGGGTTAAAATTAATCTATAATAAAATACGCAAAAAACGGCAAAAAAATCACGTTTGTTGTATGGGAGCCCCACTTAAATATTTAGTTTATTCTGTTTTTAGTATTTGTTGTTATAGCGGCAACAAAAATACATCATCTGTGAAAATTTCAACTATCTAGCTATCACGGTTCATGAGATACAGCCTGGTGACAGACGGACAGACAGAGAGACAGCCAAGTCTTAATAATAGGGTCCCGCTTTTACCCCTTGGGTACGGAACCCTAAAAACGAATTTTCTGAAATAGATATTTTTATTATTATTATAGATTAATTTTAAACGGATCGCGCCGCGTTCGCGTTATAGAGTTGTTCGCCTACGTCAGACGGTGCGCTAACCAAGATACCTATTCGAGTTTTGGACAATTGTTGGAAGCTTTTGTACTGAGTGGTTTAATGGTACTCTTGCACCGCTTGTATTACAAGATTAGGTAATAGTTGCATCAATGCGGACGTTCCTAAATAACAATAGAACAGTGTTGGCTATCTCACCATCTATTAGATCAGCCTCACTACATCTAGACATACACAAAGGCACATTTCCTTGTTTATTTTAACCTACATTGTGATTTACTGGCATACTGACCGAGTAACAATATAGTAGATTGTTAACCAAGGGATGAAATGATACCTTTTACCCGAGTGAAACACTACTTTTCATTTCGAATACGAGGAAAGTAAAATAACATGTTTTTTAAATCATGACTAAGTTTATTTTTTATAGCATTTCTTGAGAGTACTTTCAATTGACCAATTAATTAATTATACATAAATATTATAGGTAAAAGTATCGTTATTTATGGTATGGAATGGGGAGTCAAATATCAGAATGGAAATTGTATAACAAATCCATTCAAAACCAAATTTCAATTGCTTAACGTAAAAAATGAAAAAAATTTGGAAAGTAAAATGTTCTAGTGCAGAAACGTATCACTTTCTGCACACTTGTTAGAACAACAACCCTCTTTCGGAGCATGAGAAATGAAAACTTTTTATCGTCACACAGGTTTATGGAATAATACAGCCACCAAAAACGGTGTTTATCCTACTAATTCCTACTAATATTACCTATAAAAAAAACTCTCTGTCAGTCTCTTACTGTTACCTCTTCACGCTTAAGCCGCCGGAACCTCAGATACACCATAAATCGTCTGCAATAGACGAAGGAGCCAATGATGAATAGCCGATATAAAGTCCTAAGGAAAGTTACGAGTTGATACGATTCAAAAACTCTAAAGTCAAACCAGTCAAATCATAAGTTTCGTCAGCAAACTACTTATCTAACCTAAAAGCTGCCTGTACTGCTCGTCAACTTTATCAACAATACTCATACGTTTAATATAGATAAATAAATATTATAGGACATTCTTACACAGATTGACTAAGTCCCACAGTAAGGTAGAAGGCTTGTGTTGTGGGTACTTAGACAACGATATATATAATATACAAATACATAAATACATAGAAAACACCCAAGACTCAGGAACAAATATCTGTGCTCATCACAAATAAATGCCCTTACCGGGAATCGAACCCAGGAACATCGGCTTCACAGGCAGGGTCCACCCCACTAGGCCAGACCGGTCGTCTAGCCGTAAATTATAGCCTTGAGTGCAGAAAATAGCCTATTTACATTGAATATAGAATAGACCACAAAACTACGGAAAATACCTATACATATATTGCGA
The DNA here is from genome assembly GCF_947568885.1 of Cydia strobilella. NCBI lineage: Eukaryota > Metazoa > Arthropoda > Insecta > Lepidoptera > Tortricidae > Cydia > Cydia strobilella. Next base: position 19,010,841 of record NC_086050.1, read on the forward strand.
ACAAACCGGTTTCACCATGTGATGTGACACTATATTTTTTTGACTTCCTCGAAAAGGATAATTTGTGACAACCACACCGTGACAGTCGCGTTAATAATCTTGCCTTATCTAAACGCCTACTTGGTCCGTTTAATTAACTATTTAAAATAGTCACTTTATACAAAATGTATCAAAAATAGTAGGGATCCGTTTATGGGCATATTCGGTATCATGTTCTTATACCGTAAAATGGGGTGAGTAGGCGCAAAACTGACATTCAAACCTCGATAACATTTTATTTTTACATATGCAAACTGAATGGTGTATATAATAAGTGTTCCGGACGTTTGTATTTTAGTTTTTATTTTATTTTGGGTAGTTCCATTTCATAACTTTGACGATAAACAGGAAAAACCACCTCACCCCGTAGTCCCTCGTAATTGGGGTGAGATGGGTTTTTATACAAAGGTGATTTTGGAAGATTGTTGGATCTTTTTTTTATTATGAGTATTACAATAGCTGCATTTTAAATTGGAATACATTATTTTTGTAGCAGTAGCCCTAAAATCCATCTCACCCCCTTTCAAACATTCTCTCCCCATTCATAACCCAACTCTCCCCGCGAACCCTACTCACCCCATTTTACGGTAACGAAAAAGTAGAAGAATTTATTTGGCGAACGAGTGCATTCTCTCCCCGCGCTTGGATGTCCGATGATGGAAAGGGGAAGGTGGGATCAGGTCGTGCAGTTCCTGTGCGCACTCCCCGAAATGTATCCGATAGAACACCGATAGGCAAGCGACTCGACGGCGATGCTCAAGGCTCTGTATCCTTGACTTTTTGTCGTCGTCGTCGTCGTTTCGCGCCAAAAAAAATATCTTCTACTTTTTCCCAATAAGAACACGATATCGAATACATTTTTGTTACATCCTGTATAGGTACTGACAAATAACACACAGCTGAAACCATTAAATTTAGAACCTTGAAATATTGTACGATCATCAGAACGATTTCCATCATCAGAACTGGATTTTGACAAAAATGGGACCAATCTGTAAATATACTTTCAAACAAAACGCAGATTGAATAAGTCAATGGCAGATATGATCAATTGAGCAGTAAAGGGGCCCACTGACTATCAGTCCGCCGGACGATATCGGCCTGTCAGTTGTTCGGTGTCAAATTTTTGTTCTAACTGGGCCCCTTAACAGAAATTTGATATTTTAAAACTTTAAAGCATAAAATGATAGATTAGTCAACCCTAACTAATTACAGCCACAACCGAATACAAAACCTCCTCCTGTGAACACTGAAGTTTGTTAAAAATGATTCATGACGAACGAAAGTTAAATAAAAATCACGGGGCCATAAGTAGACGACATGGAGACTGTATAAAGGAGCCAAATCTCTATCTATGAAAAGTGTCCATCAAAAAACAGTAATTAGGCGGCGCCACCATACACCGAAATACTACCAAAAACAACCTACGTAATTTGGTCGGGTTATTTGATGCCTTATATGGTTCATGTTATACTCATGTCCCAGAGCCTAACTAGCGCCACCGGAGATATTAGGAACTATTATTTAAAGCTTAACGCGGTCACTTACAACAATTCTGCCATAAGAGATTGCGATCCTTTCTATACCATCCATAGTAGACGACAACCAAATAAAAGCCATAAAATTACATAATCTAAATTACCAATATGGCCTTGATCTCTCAAACTAACATCTTGTGTTGATTATGACGCCAAATGTTTAATGCCATTTTCGTCAGGAAGTGTCATCGGATCAAATGATAACCGAAGGCCGACCGGATGGAGCTCTGGGTCGGTAAGAATAAAAGTTGAATTGATTAATGACTACATAATTGATTGTAAATTAGACTTTTTTCGTACGTTGACAGGCAAAGGTCAAGAAGATGGTTAGATCAGACCCTTTCAATGGGCGACACTTAAACACGGCTAACACATTGAAAGACTTTCCCTTTTGAACTGCAAGCCCATTCATACCCTTACCTTTGACTAACCCTTACCGAAAAGCTAACCAAAAATAAGGCTAGCTCTTAAAAAGGGTTACCCTTATCTTTAAGCGCTTTTTATAAAGGTTTCCCTTTGCGTGAAAGAGACAGGATTAGTATATATCTACGGTAGTGTATGAAAAGGAAAGAAAATACGTGCCTAGTCAAAGAACGCCGCCGTCGCCGCCGACGATCGCTCGGATTCGAAGTAATGTGTGCTTTATGAACAAGGTAGATGACTTAAATTAGCACGCTTATATGCTAAAAGGGAAGCCCTTTATAAGGCTAACCCTTATAAGCAATATGCAAGGTGTTGGTGAGCGGATGATAAGGGTTTTGTAAGGGTATTTGGGCTACCGATTACTCAAATGTGGTAGCTTTATATAAGGGTTTTTAAAAGCAAAACAAAGGGTTTCGTCTGGCAAAGGATACCCTTTGCCAGACGAAACCCTTTGTTTTAACCATACGTTTGTTAACCATACGGTGGGTTAAGCCTTATGCAATACCCTTATAAAACCCCGATAAGGGATAGCGGGCCGGTCCCTGGGTTAGATAAGCAGCAATTTGGATCGTTTTATTAGGGTTCCGTACCCAAAGGGTAAAAACGGGACCCTATTACTAAGACTCCGCTGTCCGTCTGTCCGTCTGTCACCAGGCTGTATCTCATAAACCGTGATAAAGAAACTGTTGCCGCTATAACAACAAAAAACAAAAACTAAAAAGTACGGAACCCTCGGTGCGCGAGTCCGACTCGCACTTGGCCGGTTTTTTTGTGAATTAGTAACATCTTGACTGATTGCATTTTAATAGCATACAAATTTTACGGGCTCGGAGCTCCGAAGCAGCTAAGACAACGGAATGTATCATGGAGCGTGAACGTCAGCTACCGCTTCGCTGGTGGGTTCAGGGACGATAGCCAACCAAATTCACGGATTTTTTTATTATTACAGTCTCAAATATTAGTTTTCAACAAGACAATATTTGGCGTTATTAAAGCTGCGTGTAGTAGTAGTAGTAGCGTAGTAGGTACAGTTGAGTCGCTCGAGGTATAATACACGCGTGTGGGGTCATTTTTGAGCTCTTAATCCGACTTCTATATTTTCAATCTAGTTCATTAGGTGAAACGCATGTAGAGCCTAAACTATAATTGGTCTGAGAAACGAGCAGTCCTAACTGAAAATACCCATTCCCATGGTCCTTGTGCAAGTTGGTTATTATATTGCCAATAATTGTGATCTCAAATGATAAATCGCATTTTTTACACAAATTACTCGCGATTACTCACGATTCACTCATTTTTTGAAAGGTCATCTTTCATTCAGTTTCATAATGCGTAATATGGATGGTATAGAAAGGATGCCAAATTCTTATGGCAGAATTGTTGCAAAAGTGACCGCTTTCAGCTTTAAATAATAGTTCCTAATCTCTCCGGTGGCGCTAGTTAGGCTCTGGGACATGAGTATAACATGAACCAACAAATAACCCGACCAAATTACGTAGGTTGTTTATGGTAGTATTTCGGTGTATGGTGGCGCCGCCTAATTACTGTTTTTTGATGGACACTTTTCATACATAGAGATTTGGCTCCTTTATATAGTCTCCATGATGCGTAAGTTGACGTATTTTTTTTAATTTCGTCACAGAGATGGGATCTTAAAACCAAATGGCATAATTCCACAGATAAAGAACTTTTATTGGCTGAATGACCGAGTCATGTGATGTTGTATACCTTTTACGAAAGTAGGGCAGACATGTACCGATCTTTTTACCCATGTAAGTACAAATACGGAATATGCATTTCATAGTAATTGTTAAGGTATGTTTAGACTACGACACTATACACGGTACACTCAATTTACCTTTAGTATGACAGGAGGTACCTACATATTACGAATGAATCATTTCAAATATTTTCAAACTGGATCAAGTAGATTTCTATCTGTTTAGTTGAGGTTTTCTGCTAATGATTTCTGATGCAAAAACAGATGGTTTTTAAGGTTTTAACTAGATGACATTCGCGTTGTTAGAATTTTTGAATTAATTTAATTAGGTAGTAAGTACTTAAATTAATTCACGGGCCAGTCCGAATTTACACTGACATTAAAATGATATTTGAGCTATGTTATTTAGTTATTGTGTGTCTCTAGATAATGTTATTTAGGTACCTATTCACAGGCTAATTCAAACGTACCTACATCTAACTTGATCTAACTGATGTCAATCAGTTATCATGCATTTCGCTCGTAGGTAATTCTCCGTACCTACATGTATTGGCGCGGGCGAAACGCACGATAAATAAATAGTAAATACCTAACATAGCTCAAATATCACAATCAATACTTCGGTACTGAGGGGCTATCGAGAAAACCGAAATTCGCAAATTGCATGGATCTTTCTCTTTCACTCCAATGTAGGCGTAATTAGTGGCAGAGAAAATTGCCCGCATATAGCCCTGAGCTTTTCATTTTTTTTCATTTTTCATTTTCATATATCCCCAAGAATCCTGTCCCGTCCACTACAATCTCCATTCCTTGAAGATCCTAACATTTACTTAACCGTGGGCGTCATCCTTGGCTATTACATTAAAAACTCGAAGTCGAGCATGTGAATGTATGTAATAAAACAAACCTACGCTTCGCAGAACCTTTTATGTATGTAATTATTTGTCTGTGCACCTTATTGGCTGTATTTTAAGAGTTGTTGTTGAATGAAGATGTATTTTTTTTAAGATATGACAGGATGAAGGCGTTGCGGCCTAAAATACGGTCAATGGCTTTAGTCTGGGACTGAAGCAATTTTTGCAGATTATATTTATGAAACATAATGGTTACAAATACAAAATAAAACACTAAAATTCTAGAAAAGCTCATAATTACTGGCCGCATGGCAAGGAAGCGTAGGGATGGACGTAGAGCCACGCGTTGGGTGGACAGAATAATGTCAGAGACTTACCACCTCTGACATTATTCTGTCCACCTTACAGAGAACCGCAGCCAAGTAACACTAGACCCTACTCACAGTGTTGTGTTCCTGCCGGTGAGTAAGGTTGCCAGAGCTCAACCAGGGAGAGGAGTGTTAGGGTCGGCAACGCGCATGTAACTATGCACTGGGCCCAACACAGAGCGGTCTGGAGAGCACTGGTGAAGTGTCCACATTCGTCACGTCCCTCAGCCATGAGGTTACGACGAGGAAGAAGAAAATTATAGACACTAAATCTTGACATAATATACTCCTTGCCAAGGTCAACTTGACTCCCGTCGGTTTATCTAAATTGATGGAATTTAGTGCTTTCTTCTACATACTTCTAGGTAAGAACATACTAAATGAGCTCCGGCTTACAGAACGTATGGAGGATATTCTATAAAAAGGGACCTTATTGTCGATCGCGCTTACGCCATTATTAACGATGCTGTGATATAATTACAATGCCGCGCGACGCTGTGCGGCGTAAGCGCCATCGACAATAAGGTCCCTTTTCATAGAAAATGGCCCATATGCTATGCTTGAGGCGCCGCTAGTTTTTAAAAGATCAGCATTGACAATTCTGGAGTCTATTGGGCAACACTACGGATCATCATCAAACAGTCTGTATATATCCTTACCACACGTGGTCACAGAATAACTAATAGTACTACCGTACAGAAAATTCACTCCTTCACAAAAGCCAGATTTAGGTACAAAATTATACCTACACTCGCCGCCTGCAAGCAAAATTGAAACTTATAACCCCGCACGAACCGTGAATCTTCTTTGTGGGCCGCAGTTTTATGACCGAGCTGCGAGTGTCGGCACGGGGTTGTCACTTGACAAGTTTTTGTACCTATACCTACAGATTTGTTATTTTTAAGATAAATATGTAGGAATTACAAACGTTGATTCTGTAAACATAAAATTTTTAGCCGGAGATAATATGTCTGATTCTCACGGAAGTAGGTATGCCACAGAAGTACTTATTCCTTCGAAAATATGTCGGTCAATATAGTCCGGAATTTAAAAAAAATGTTTTTTCTGCTTCCTTGTTCTTCCGTTTATTCAGACATCCGTAAACAGAACATTATCTTTTATAAATATTAGATCGCGATTTAGGTTTCGAAGCCATTGCGTACAATTTTGCGCGAGCGGCAGCCCACTGCCATACACCTGCCCGGGCGGTGCGCCGGCCAAATATACCTAAACTGCGCAGTGACACCCCCCTGACGTGGTCACAAGTTCTCAAATGTATACCGTAAGGTCGGGGTACTTTAGCCCTTATAAAGTTACTTTGCCCACCCATGAAAACCTATTTATTGAATTAATAAATTATTAAAACACTAAACGCTTACACAAAAACAAATTAATCACATAATGTCGGTTTTAAGAATGTATCAATTCAATAAAATAGGTTTTCATGGGTGGAAAAAGTAACCTTGGAGGGCTTAAGTACCCTGACCTTACGGTAACATCTTTCAATATACAGTTACTTTACAAAATTGATCCTTTCATTAAGATGTGGGCGTAAATGTCATATTTTTTGTTTGTTCGTCAGTCTGTTACAAAATAAACGTGTCTTGACCCTTGAGATGAGCATATCCACATTTGGATACAAATTAGCCAATGGACGTTTTGTGAAGAATTGTGAAAGGTAGTTTTGGTGGAGTTGTGACATCGCTTAAACCACTATCCTTCAGAAATACAAGTAAAAGTATCAAAAAACTTAAAGAGACACTCGCCGCCAAAAAGCAGTTCATTCGTTTTTAACCATTAAACTTGGTATGACCATTAGAGTTACATATATCTATGTCTGGTAGTTTTCGTTGCTAAACATTATTATTAAAGAAACTAGAGCAAGTTGTAGTTGTGAACAAACTCGCTCTAATTTCTTTATCATCGTAGCGCCGATGGTTGGCAATGTTGGCATTGGGATTACTCTTAGGGGCCAAAGATGACAATTGTTGATAAAAAACGCCAATTGAAACTTAAATACCTAAATGTACCTATATTAGAAATAGTACCTTTTTAGGGTTCCGTACCCAAAGGGTAAAAACGGGACCCTATTACCAATAGATGGATACAGTCTAAGGAAAAAACGCGCCTCGATAATCACGAAAATTTGATTCTCGATCAGATAGCGCCACTAGTTTTGGCCTACTCTCGTATAGAGGGCGTTGACTGTTTCGTTTGTTATTTATAATTTTAACGCATACCAGTGAAAGAACATGGGTCAAAATCATATAAAAATAATTAATGCAAATAAAAAAAACATTTATCCATATTTAAATACATTTTAACGTATTTTTATAAATCTTCATTTTTAGTTTTAAAGAATGTCGATAGATGGCAGTGAATTTACAGTGGTTACAAAATTTACTATGACAGTACCGCTCTATCTTATTATATGCTCATTGCTATTACTAAGACTCCGCTGTCTGGCTGTCTGTCAGTCTGTCTGTCTTGCCCTGTCTCTCTATCTGTCTGTCCGTCTGTCACCAGGCTGTATCTCATGACCCGTGATAGCTAGACAGTTGAAATTTGCACAGACGATGTATTTCAGTAAAAACAGAATAAAATAAGTATTTAAGTTTTTTGCCGTTTTTTGTGTAATGGTACGGAACCCTTCGTGCGCGAGTCCGACTCGCACTTGGCCGGTTTTTATCTTTTCGTTTGGCTTTTATCGTTTTGTTGTTAGTTACCAGCTTTATTTTGTATCCAAGTTCCAATAGATTGTGTCAACAACTGGTACTTTTGATCAATTATTGGATAGTTTACTTTATTACCAAACACGGAACTAAGACTAAGCCCGGATAAATTCGAGCTAACATTGGTCTGTTATTATTGCGTAAACTAATTGTGTGTCTGGCTCGCCGCCCCGCAGCCTAAACGCAAGGATTGACAATAGTTGCATAATGTCTAGACAAAAAGACATTGATGAGATAAGTACAAGACAACAAGTGCAAGAAGACACATTGATTAACTATAGTACTCTTTGTTTGCGAGATTTATTTAGATCAGCCATTCTCAAAGCCTCTGTTGGGGCTCCGCGAGAATACTTGTAACAAAAAAACCCGGCCAAGATGAGTCGGACTCGCGCACAAAGTGTTCCGTACCATTACGCAAAAAAACGGCAAAAAAATCACGTTTGTTGTATGGGAGCCCCACTTAAATATTAATTTTATTCTGTTTTTACTATTTGACGTTATAGCGGCAACAGAAATACATCATCTGTGAAAATTTTAACTATCTAGCTATCACGGTTCATGAGATACAGCCTGGTGACAGACGGACAGACAGACAGAGAGACAGACATCAGCGAAGTCTTAGTAATAGAGTCCCGTTTTTACCTTTTGGGTACGGAACCCTAAAAAACTAGCTTTTATACGACCGAATTTTTATAGTTTGGAGCTCCGTCAAATATTTCGCTTTCCAAAAGGTTTCCGTCACAAAAAAGTTTGAGAACCGCTGATTTAGATTGTATGTAAGTATACCTACTTAGTTTTACATGTTATAAAATAATAAAATTATATGTCTTTAAAATCATGTCGTCGTTGTCTCGATGGATGAACACAAATACATGCCATAATAGCCTTAAGTCTGGCAGTATATAGTGACAACTTATTGCCAGACAAAGGAGGATGAATGTAAAAATAACAAGTAATTTAAACGCAGACTTATATTGACCGGAATATAGACCGTGAAAATCTGTTAATTTGAACGCACTTGATCTTATCTTAAACTAAAAACCGGCCAAGTGCGAGTCGGACTCGCGCACCGAGGGTTCCGTACTTTTTAGTATTTGTTGTTATAGCGGCAACAGAAATACATCATCTGTGAAAATTTCAACTGTCGAGCTATCACGGTTCATGAGATACAGCCTGGTGACAGACAGACGGATAGACGGACAGCGCAGTCTTAGTAATAGGGTCCCGTTTTTACCCTTTGGGTACGGAACCCTAAAAATGAACAAATGACGACATGGGTCATGGATCTAGTACATTAAGCTCAATAAATAATAAGGCTTGTGTTGAAAAAAATAACTGTTATAACCACACAAGTTCCCACTGACAGTGTACAATAAGATTAAATATTATTTATTATCATTTGGAGTTGAAACTCTAGGTCCATGGGGTCCCAGCGCGCATAAGTTGTTTGCAGAAATCGCGAAGCGTCTGGTTGACGTTGGTGACCGAAGAGCTGGCGGCTTTCTCGCACAACGTATCAGCATTGCGATACAGCGAGGAAATGCCGCCAGCATCCTTGGTACAATGCCTCAAGGGCCTATTTTAGATTTAAGCTAGTTATTAATTTCGTTTACGTAGTACCACTGTATATATCTTGTATGTAAATGAATAAAGTTAATATTATTAAATTGGAATGGAGAGTTATATTCCTACGAATTACTACGCTAATATCGCAAACCTCCTTATATTGTATTGCAAACCTCTCATTTCATATGAAAGGATTTAAGAGGTTGGAAACATGTAAATATTGTAAGTGCTAATATGACGAGGGAATGCTAATATTATTAATGTAATTCATTAATTACTGATAGTGAACGTAAATGATCGTACTGCGTGTTTGAGAATGAATCATACATTTTACGTACATGTAAAACTACAAATAAATTCTTAAAGAATAACAACATATATACCTACTTACACTTGAATTGAATGAAGAAGATGTCACAATTCCTGAGGCCTGTAAAATGCAATACCCCTCTACAGACTGCAGGAGTGTACAGGCTGGACTGTGAGTGTGGCCTATCATATGTCGGGCAGACGAAACGGAGCATTTCCACTCGGGTGAAGGAACACATAGCTGATGTCAAGCACCGTCGACCTAGGTCTGCTGTCTGTGAGCATGTCATGGATAAAGCCAATCACTCAATCAAGTTTGATAAGCCTCTGGTTCTTGCCAAGGAGAAGCGTTACATACCCAGAATGCTGCGCGAGGCCATTGAGATTAAGAAATATCCAAACTTTAATAGGGAAGATGGCTTTTCTCTACCACCAGCTTGGGATCCTGTAGTCCACCTGATAAAGGAGCAAGCGAGACATAGACTGTGAGACCGTAGTGTTGGATGATGCTGGACATTCTGACGTTTTGAAAAGATGTGTCCCGCCGAGTTTGTTGCCGGTCCCATATTGGGATACCCTCCTACAATTTAGGAGGGAATTAAATCTTCTCGGGTCCGTGGTGTAGGGTTGGAGCCGGCATAGTTTTTTATCGCGTATATATATATATCTTTACTTGAAAAATAATTATAGTGTATAACTAGCCTTATGAACCGATTTTGCATGTACAACCAGCCTTAAAGTTTGTAGTCTATGATTGTTCATTATTTTAGTATGTGGGTATTTTTGCATTTTGTAATTTTTCCTCAGTCACCACCACCACCACCACCACCACCACCACGAACGCTGTAAAGAGTTCGAAACGTCGGGATGTATTATAAATTCAATATACGCGATATAATCCGTTTTCATAGTTTTATTTCATGAGTAACTATCGCGGTAACCGAAGACAATATTACTTACACTTTGTTAATGTAATATAAAAGTATTAACCTTAGTAAGATAAGTTAATCATTAAATTTAGATTAAGGTACTAACAATGAAAATGATTGCATCATTTCGCCGTTAAACGCAAGTTTGGCGAAACTTGTATAAGTTTAAAATGTGTTATACTTTTTTGAAAATAAGTTAAAAAAAAAAAAAGATGCAACTAGTCCGGTCCAAAAAAATGCACTGAATGGTCTTAATATGCAACTAGTCCGGTCGAGCAGCTTTGCACTTGGCGAGGCAAATAGAAAAGTGATTAAAGCAGCGGTCGTTGACACTGCCCTTGTACTGACGCGGTTTCTTGACTGACGGTATTCGTTGACAGATTGCCGTGAAAGTGGCTCCTTTTTTAGAACCTGGATCAGGAATTCCCATTGCTTCGTCAACACACGGAACTTAGTTATTTGCGAGTGGCGGCGCCACATTCACGATCGAGTCACTGATTTCGAGACTGAACGCTGCAGTGAGCTCGACAGGAAACGAGATGAGCTTAAGGCTCGCCCGCCAACCTCGATTTGCTACAACTATGTAGGTGGTGCGCTGACGTGCCCAAAATGTGCTCGAGTATTTAGCAAGAAGATAGGGTACGTGAGCCACCTAAGGGCGCACCAGAGAGCGGATCAGCTACACGCTAATAACGCGAATTAAAAATTGCCTACTCCAGAGCACACAGTCGCTGTGGCCGAAATCGGTCAAGAGAGCATCATCATCATCATCATTTGCGAGTAAATACTCTACTACGTACTGTATTTTTTATACAAAAAACTTGTATGAGAACCTATGTAGTCTTTCATATTTACTTTAGCACTTTCGGCCAGATATAAAAAGGTCCTAAACTTTGTCCTAAAACTAGTTAGTAACATAACATACAATTATTAAACTACAAACATACATTTAGTAAACTGTTTATTAATTCATACAAATTCATTGAGCTTAAAATTCAGTTAAGACTACACCAAATAGTATTTTTTTACAAAAACCTAAAACGTTCAATGACAGACCAAAAATATTTTTATTTTATTTTAAAATAATGTTTCCGACTGCAATTATTCAATTTCGTGGCAATTTGACACGCTTTTCGTGAAGTATTTTGACGTAAGCACGGTCGTCTCAAAAATTTAGTTTTTGCATTATTTCTGTGTAATTTTCAGGGATTGCATAATAAATAATTGAATTGAATAAATATTGGAGAGAATTCCACCACCGCCGTATACCATCGTAACCCGGGTGGTCAAGTGGTTAAGGCATCTGCCGCGAATGCAGAGGACGCTGGTTTAATCCCAGCTCTGGGCACTGAGGCCCTACAGCGAAAAAGAAATAGTTATTTGTTATACAAGGGTGCAAAGTTGTATTTTACCCGCGAGTGTAGAATTGAAACACGAGGAAGCGAAAGGATTCTATAGGTGAACCACGAGCGAAGCGAGTGGTTCTAAAATAGAATCCTGAGCGTAGCGAGTGTTTCAACACACGAGAAGTAAAATACATTTGCGCCCGTGTGTAACACAAAACTTTTCACCTCACTAAAGCGAGGAAAGTGCAACATCCACAGGCGTTAGATCATCCTCATCACTGGAATCACTCATTTCTTTACGATATTATAACAGAAAACTGGAAGTTGTGTATTTTTACGCGAGTCGGCGAGAAAAGGTTTTAAGTAAAAAATTTGTTTACAATGTTGACATTTCAGATGTATGAAATGTCAACGATGCGTTTTGAAATTGCATCGACTCAACTTGTGCGTTCAGAATTATATTTAACATCATTATAAAGAAACAAACGTTTCTTATGGAATTTTAAGGTTTATGACATAAAATCATTAAATAAAGCTAAATTTGGTATTTTTTATTAGATTCTCAAACCATTTATTTAATGATAATTAATATCGAACGAACCATTATCATGAGCGTTTTACGTTTTGTTATCTGTCAAGCTACTTAAACACGCTCGATCCAAGGTCAAATTACTTTCCCCACTAGTGGATAAAACGCGTTTTTCCCCGCTTGTATTGAAGGATAAACGACAACTTTCCGAGCTAGTGAGGGGAAAATTATATTATAGGTAAGTAGCGGATGCGAAGAAATTACGATTTTTACTTTTGAGCAACCTGTATGTGTTAGTACCTACTGAGGTTGTAACCAGTATATTAAGCTATAGACTCTATTTAGGTTCTCTCAGGGTTGTGGGTCTCGACGCTGCTATCACAATACACGTCTGGCAGTTTCCAAGATATCTCCTAGTAGATAAAATATATGAAGCTAAAGAAAGATTGGGCGCCAGCACGCATAAAGCGTGCAAAAGAAAAGAGGATTAATATGAGATAAAATAAACTATTGTTTGAGCTCAGTTACACATTTAATCACAATCCTTAAATAAATAGATGACGGGCAGTAGGCCTGATACAGAATTTACATACTTATGGTAATTATGCTAGGGTGAACTATGCTATAATGAGACGTTAAACGTTAGAAAGTCTATGAAGTCCTGTTTTCACGCTTAGCACTTTGCACTTGAAATCAAATCTAAGAGGCCACTATTATATGTTCCTTGCTAGGTTAATTTAAGTCTTAAGAGATCACTAAGAGAAATTAGAGTTGACCACACCTGAGACACGTGTTGCTACAGAGGCAGCAGAACTGCGGCTACATGCCGCTCCAGTGGCGCGCAGCAGACGGCAGGAGTCGCGATGATACGCAGCGAGACCGTCGTTGCGTATCCAGCCAGCCGTTCTAACCGGTACGCCACAGCCGCGATGAACAGCATGGAGTCACAAGAACAATACTGCAAGGGCAGGCTGCGCCAGCACGTTCCAGAAGACAAAGCCAGGTGTGCAGGGGCGAAAGGAAGGACCCAGGGAAAGGACCGGCTTTCAAGCTACAAACAAAATTACACATTGAAACACATGTTGGCAAAAGCGCATGCCCATGTGCACCTTGATTTTATCTCCCACGAAAACAGACCAGACAATAATTAAAACTCCTACATAGTAACATACTAGAGTACATATAGAGTACTACCACTCATGAGAAAACGATTAAATTTCGTACCCATGGTCATTATTGCCACGTATGCACAAAGACAAAGAAAAAACTACACTTTTCCATATTAAATCACTGTTCCTTACCCGGACTCTTGATGAAATTGTTGGTATCAACCTCTAACATGTTGACCCGAAGCCAAGTTAAAATCATTCACAAGGAATTCAAAAGAAAGGACGCCATTGCCACGTTGTATGCTTTAACAAAGAAACCAAAAATTAATACAAATCAGCACTATAGAAATTGCGCTTTCACGATAACAAACATCAAGAAACTTACCTCGCTACGGGTTATAAGCTGCAAAGTGTATTTGCATTTTAGGGCTGCGGGCCCGACCAGAATTGACTCTCAATCGTCGATGTCTCGCGCTTCACGCCATGCCGAATTGAAAAGTGACGGAGCATCGTACGCCTTCCACGTCCCCACGTATTTAAGTTGCCATATCAAGAGCGGACAAACAAATTCACACTCGGCCATCGAAATTATCTTTATAGTCGGTCAAACCAATCTGTCAGTCAGTGACAACTGGAAAAATCATTCATCCCTTTCCTTCGGACGCCAGTACTAGTGCAAGACAAAGACGGCATGATTTTCTCTGTCTATGTTTGAAATGAGACAGACTAAAACCAACAACAAACAATTGACAAACTATGAGTCTAAAATAATTTGAGAAAGACGATGGAATATATGGGAAAATAATCCGTGTGCGCTATTTTCAATTATACTCCCAGAACAAGACCTTAAATAATGTGTCGAAGCATCTGAGAACACGCCTTGCAGTAAATGTTGCCAGGTTTATGCAAAGGCGTTATCAGACCCCGACAGATGGCGTTAAACGCCTTCGACCCGACTATCGTTTTAATATACTCAACACTATTCCTAATCTCGCCGCTAGATGTCGCCAGGAGTGTCGAAACGAGATTGGTTCCAAGTTACGATTTTGAACCGTAACATTACCACCTAACTTAGATAAAAAAAAATGTTTTTACTGACATTTTTTTTTTTAAATACCTTACTGCCTATTTCCGCTTTGCCATGAGGCATATGCAGCACCAATAATGAAGTTTAATATGTCTACACCTAACATGCAAGAGACTATAGTCTAAGTGAGTTTGTGAGCGATGAAGATTGGTGATGCAGCGAGCACAGGATACCTGAGCGGGGTGCACGTCCAACCTTTGCCGACTCCTCAAGCACTAAAAGCTAAGAATAAACTATTGTAACACCAGAGCGTGGTGTACAGATAGGAAGAAAACAAAATTTTCGATCCTTGTCGACTCCATGGAGACGTGTAGCAGAATGACACGAACTCCCCATGCACGGATTGTAAGTGAGAGAAAATCCAATGCATGAAAGTAGATAAACCGCGACTTAGCAGTCAAATAAACGCCTAGTTAAAGAAACCACAAATTTTTACTTTTATTTTAAGTGTCAAGACCGGTGATACATTTTACCCCCTTCTCCCCTTTTGTACCATATGTGCAGAAATGCACCGAAGACTTCCGTCCCCTTCCAGAGATACAAAGAGAAGCATTCAAAGTAACTATTTTACCAAGACATTAAGTCACGTGAGTATATGTCCCTCAGGATTTTGTTCCAACAGAAGTGGAAGCAATCTCCCCATACACTGTCCATAGAGAGAGAGAAGAGCAGTGTAAAACAAGCAGAACATACCTACACAGAGATTCAAATTAAAATTAAAATTCAGTCATACGAGAGTCAGTTTTAAATAGAGATGGGCACTAATTACCCCAGTCTCCCCTTTTCCAGTGTCAATGTGTGTAAGAACACACCATGAAATAAATTTCCACAATAAAGAACACGAGAAAAAAAATAAAACTTCAAGTCTGAATCAAGTTTTTTCACGTGAAATGGAACGCACCCCGTCCTACGTAGGAGCTTCCCATTCCAAAAGGTCATAAGCGCCAAATGTCATCGAAAATTGTAGGTTGTATGAGAGCATGTTATTCAAAATTTCGATCCAGATGGGCTCGAAATTCCATCCAATGCTCAGAGGAGCATGAATTAACACATAACTGCACTTTTCAACCACAACCTTCACTGCACAAAACACTTTTTATCATCACTTTATTAATGAGCACTAGACCGACCTCATAATCCAGAAAACCAGCTGATGTCTTGAACACCAGAGGACAAAATCATAGCCAAGCCTCCTCGACAACGAAAACTCGACGTCAAGAAGCAACAGTTTCATTGCCTGCAATATACCATAGAAAAATCCAGTGTGAAATTCAACATAACAAAGACACTTTATTAGGTTATGGTGAATTAAAAAGTCAAGTCCGAGATATGTATTTTCAAACAGTGGGCACTATGCCAAACTATTTGTGTATGTAATCCTAACAATTAAAGTAACCAGACAACTTGCTTTGTTGTTTTATTTTCAACCATGTTTATTAAACATTTAGATAGCAAAGTTATCAAGTAATAGATCTAAGCTAAAAGTGTTTAAAGTAATTAGTATTTACAAGAGTAGGTATTCGTACTTTGCAGAGAGGCAAAAGTACAGCGTTCATTTTAGAACAGAGAAAATACCTAGACAATATTCCTTTGTTGAACATTGCATAAACAAAAGACAATTTCAAAAGAGAGTATACACCTATTTGTTGATGCATCAGTAACCTATGTAAGAAAATTAAAACTATGCTTCGTGTGCTGGCTATCTAAAAACATTCTAAAACTATAAGACTTAACAAAATGAGATAAAATAATACCTACAGGGTAAGAATAGGTATTGTCTATATGACTTAAGTACACTATGTTCCTGTTTAGAACACAGAGAGAAACTTGAGTGACATTTTGCTTTATAAACATCACTTCTAATAGGAAAGAAAATTAGGTTTCTTAAACCTAACTATAGTAGTTGCAAATTAATACTATACTAAGAAAGAATGAGTAAGGCGGCATTAAGTTTCTTTTAAAAATTAAGTTTCCTAAATGTAAGTATGAAGTGTTTAAAGAAATAAGAATAGGTACCAGCTGTCGGCTTAGTACAGAGTTCTTATGATAGAATTAAAAAAAAAACAGTTTCACTTTCAATGAGTATCAGTAATAATAATAGAGTGCTTTAGCCTTCAATTGCAAGACCTATAAAAGCAATAAATGAATAAATATAAGAATAATTAAAGTGAGATGGAGCGAACTAACTTTGACCTTCAAGCAGCGAGTAGACCTGAACGAATAGAACCAGAGATGGCGGCAAGACAACGATGTGAAGTAGGACCACGAACAACATCTGTGGAGACCTGAAATTTTACCAGCGACCAACAAATTTGAAGAAAGAAGAAATAAATTAATTTTAGTGCAGTCGCTTGGTGCCTTTTAAAAAAAAATTGTTTAAATTATAGTGGTCTCTTTTACATTCATTGACATAGAAAATTGAGTTCATCTTGAACCAACAGTAAGTATTTATATGTAAGACTATTTTAAATACACAGTAAGTAATTAATTTAAACAAAATTAAGTACAGAGTAGTTAAAATTTTAGAGAATTTCCTATACAGTTTCAAAAAAATACAGATTCTTGTTTTCAGTAAAAGTAATAAAAGTAATAAATAATACATCTTTCTATATATTATGTTAGACAAGTAGAAGGTCAAAGTATTAAGTAAGGTTGTAGGCGAGCAAACAGGGCAAGTGGCGTTTCAAAAGTAAAGATGTGCGAAGTGCATGCGTTAGCAAGCTCAAAAAATAGCTAAGGGAGATTTCCTTAGAAACCACCGACTGCGATAACATTATAAGAAGCGAAAGCGTCGCCCCACGTTGGGCGCCAATTGTAACCAGTATATTAAGCTATAGACTCTATTTAGGTTCTCTCAGGGTTGTGGGTCTCGACGCTGCTATCACAATACACGTCTGGCAGTTTCCAAGATATCTCCTAGTAGATAAAATATATGAAGCTAAAGAAAGATTGGGCGCCAGCACGCATAAAGCGTGCAAAAGAAAAGAGGATTAATATGAGATAAAATAAACTATTGTTTGAGCTCAGTTACACATTTAATCACAATCCTTAAATAAATAGATGACGGGCAGTAGGCCTGATACAGAATTTACATACTTATGGTAATTATGCTAGGGTGAACTATGCTATAATGAGACGTTAAACGTTAGAAAGTCTATGAAGTCCTGTTTTCACGCTTAGCACTTTGCACTTGAAATCAAATCTAAGAGGCCACTATTATATGTTCCTTGCTAGGTTAATTTAAGTCTTAAGAGATCACTAAGAGAAATTAGAGTTGACCACACCTGAGACACGTGTTGCTACAGAGGCAGCAGAACTGCGGCTACATGCCGCTCCAGTGGCGCGCAGCAGACGGCAGGAGTCGCGATGATACGCAGCGAGACCGTCGTTGCGTATCCAGCCAGCCGTTCTAACCGGTACGCCACAGCCGCGATGAACAGCATGGAGTCACAAGAACAATACTGCAAGGGCAGGCTGCGCCAGCACGTTCCAGAAGACAAAGCCAGGTGTGCAAGGGCGAAAGGAAGGACCCAGGGAAAGGACCGGCTTTCAAGCTACAAACAAAATTACACATTGAAACACATGTTGGCAAAAGCGCATGCCCATGTGCACCTTGATTTTATCTCCCACGAAAACAGACCAGACAATAATTAAAACTCCTACATAGTAACATACTAGAGTACATATAGAGTACTACCACTCATGAGAAAACGATTAAATTTCGTACCCATGGTCATTATTGCCACGTATGCACAAAGACAAAGAAAAAACTACACTTTTCCATATTAAATCACTGTTCCTTACCCGGACTCTTGATGAAATTGTTGGTATCAACCTCTAACATGTTGACCCGAAGCCAAGTTAAAATCATTCACAAGGAATTCAAAAGAAAGGACGCCATTGCCACGTTGTATGCTTTAACAAAGAAACCAAAAATTAATACAAATCAGCACTATAGAAATTGCGCTTTCACGATAACAAACATCAAGAAACTTACCTCGCTACGGGTTATAAGCTGCAAAGTGTATTTGCATTTTAGGGCTGCGGGCCCGACCAGAATTGACTCTCAATCGTCGATGTCTCGCGCTTCACGCCATGCCGAATTGAAAAGTGACGGAGCATCGTACGCCTTCCACGTCCCCACGTATTTAAGTTGCCATATCAAGAGCGGACAAACAAATTCACACTCGGCCATCGAAATTATCTTTATAGTCGGTCAAACCAATCTGTCAGTCAGTGACAACTGGAAAAATCATTCATCCCTTTCCTTCGGACGCCAGTACTAGTGCAAGACAAAGACGGCATGATTTTCTCTGTCTATGTTTGAAATGAGACAGACTAAAACCAACAACAAACAATTGACAAACTATGAGTCTAAAATAATTTGAGAAAGACGATGGAATATATGGGAAAATAATCCGTGTGCGCTATTTTCAATTATACTCCCAGAACAAGACCTTAAATAATGTGTCGAAGCATCTGAGAACACGCCTTGCAGTAAATGTTGCCAGGTTTATGCAAAGGCGTTATCAGACCCCGACAGATGGCGTTAAACGCCTTCGACCCGACTATCGTTTTAATATACTCAACACTATTCCTAATCTCGCCGCTAGATGTCGCCAGGAGTGTCGAAACGAGATTGGTTCCAAGTTACGATTTTGAACCGTAACAAGGTAATAAATAGTATGAAAAGTTCTTCGACCTTTTTGATTATCTTTTTCTATTTATGACACAAATAAGATTCTGACTTTTGACAAATGTCATAATTGCCGCGCATTTTCGAACGAATTGTCAAAAACGCTGCCAATGATTAATACAGCATGTTTTTTGTTGTTGTCAATTATTTGAAATAACTATTGTTTGAATTTTTTTTTATATCTTTTGTTCTAATTAAAACAATATTAACGTTAGCGCATTCCTGAGAAGTAACCCTACGTGGGATTTCGGGGTTTGTCTAATGGCTAAGGACACCCGTGTAACATTTATTTTAGTTTTTATAACGTATAATATTTCCACAATTTAATAATAATTTACATTACATTTTACATTTACATTACATGATCAACTATGCAGGCGTTCGCACGACCTTATTCTCAAAAGAAACCGCACAATCTTGCATATATCGTGAGAGCATTTTGCGCAATATCACCTAGACTTTGGACTTACCAGTTAGTGTTTATAGAAATTTGACTGAAATCGGTCAGTCTCGGTAATTATGAGTACCTCAACAAATGTAACAATTATTTCACAAAATTTTTGAGGTACTTAGGTATCTGCTAAATATTACAATTTATAGTTATTTAGAATAGTATTGTATTTAGAATAGGTTTAATTTCGTTTTAATCATTCTAAACTTTCTAGGGGTAACCCTGAGCATTATGCGCAATATCATCTAGATTTTATGTTACTCAGTTAGTGTTTACAGTTACAATAATTCATTCCAAATTACTGGTAGCGTAGGGTTCTAGTATTTAGCAGGTGTTCGAATAGTTAGGAAATATTGTACTGCGAGTGTTTTTAGTTAGAATAAATGCTAATACTTTGTAAGGTAAAAGTTAAACTTAAATAGGTATTCATGACTAATATAAATTATTTGTAATCTGTAATTCATTTTTTTTTTTCGTATTAATCATACTTATTCCAAACCTTATTTATACGTCGCATGTAGCATGTTTTTTTTTTTTTTTTTTTTTAATTGATAATAACATGGAAAACACAATATGTGCACCATAAAACAATGTTTCGCCAAACTGCGGAGCATTGCACTGTAATTTTGATGTAATTTTGAACTTAATAGTAAACTCGCGTTTCAGCAGTTATTGACAAATGTATTAAACCAACTAAACATAATCGGTAATTTCTAATTAGGCAATAGGCATTACTACCAGGAATGTATTGCAGAGTTGACAAGCTCTTGGCAAAGTCGCATTTGGCCAACAAGTGCGTAAAATCCTAGGCGACAATCAGACCGAAACCATGCAAATTGACCTTACACCTCGACCTACAATTAATTTCTCTCACAGCACATAGCAGTGGACAATGTTGATAACACGCATTAAAGGTCTTTAAGAATGATGAGATTTGAGTAAAAAATTGAGTGCATTTAAAATTGATTCCTTAAGCATAATATTTTTTAGTGTTCCGTACCCAAAGGGTAAAAACGGGACCCTATTACTAAGACTCTGCTGTCCGTCTGTCCGTCTGTCTGTCACTAGGCTGTGTCTCATGAACCGTGATAGCTAGACAGTTGAAATTTTCACAGATGATGTATTTCTGTTGCCGCTATAACAACAAATACTAAAAAGTACGGAACCCTCGGTGGGCGAGTCCGACTCGCACTTGGCCGGTTTTTTACAGTTACACGGTTTAGTAGTGGAGTTAGACCACGCTACTAGATACACTTGCACGATCCCACTAACCCGGGGTTAAGTGGTTAAACCGTTAACCCAGTGTCAAATTGTAGTGGCGCCTACAGTTTATATTTGACGTTCGGATATCAACTGCAGCTGGCGACTGAGTCAGTCAGATATATTTTTTTTAACCTCAACGTCACTTTTGACACATATATAAATAAATATAAATAAATAAATATATAAATAAATATATCATATCCATAACAAATCCATGTTAAAACAATCAGAATACGTCTTCACTTCAGTAAGAGCAAAACAAAGAAAACTTTCGCGATCCCTTTACGTTGACACTTCACAGCCTTTCGTCAAGCCTCGTGTCACGACGATACATTAACTGTCAACTGTCAAGTCCAGATATAATTTTTACGACAATGTAACCTTTAGAAGCGTGGAGGGACATTTTTACAACACAGAGACATAGTAAGGTATGGTCAGAAAATAAAACTGAATCTGTTCCTTAAGCAGTTAACAGTGAATTTGCGATAGTGGTGGTGGAAGATGCCTTCTACACTCAAACGGTCTAAGGTTATTGCCATTCTTAAGCCTGGCAAACCTAATGATAGAGCAGACAGCTACAGACCGATTGCCCTCCTCAGCGTTGTCTATAAGCTTCTGGAGAGATTGGTGTACCACAGGATCCACGACACCATAAATGCAATAATTCCGGACGATCAAGCTGGTTTCAGGCCGAACCGAAATTGCTGCGACCAAGTATTGGCACTCACAACTCATATAGAGAACGGGTTTAACAAACAACTCAAATCGTCAGCGGCCTTCATCGACCTAACGGCAGCGTACGACACAGTCTGGCGCCAGGGATTGCTCTACAAGTTGCTGAAAATTATTCCTTGTATGAAGATATATCGGCTTATCGAAAACACTTTAACTAATAGGCCAGTCCAAGTCTTCCTTGGAAAAGAAAGTAGCAGTGTTAGAGTTTTAAATAACGGCCTTCCACAGGGCTCCGTTCTAGCGCCCCTACTCTTCAATCTCTATATGCATGACCTGCCTGATACCTCCTCCCGGAAGTTTGGATACGCCGACGATCTAGCTCTTATCACACAACACCGAAACATAGACGCGTCAAAACCAATCCTCGAGAAGGACCTGGCTGCACTGGATGACTACTTCAGCCGATGGCGCCTGTGCCCTAACCCAACTAAAACGGAGGTGTGTTGTTTCCACCTGAACAACAGGCTAGCTGGCGAAATTCTTAGTATCAGGTTCAAAGGTGCAATCTTGAACCACAACCCGAACCCAAAATACTTGGGAGTTACGCTAGACAGAAGCCTAACATACAAAGTTCACCTACAGAAAGCTGCAAGCAAACTCAAGACCAGGAATAACATAATCCAAAAACTCACGGGAACCACTTGGGGAGCCACTGCATCCTGCCTTCGAACTACGGCTCTGGCTCTGGTTTACTCAACGGCTGAGTACTGCGCCCCAGTCTGGATGAACAGTGCACATACTTCAGCTGTCGACACGCAACTAAACCAGACACTCCGACTAATTACCGGATGCTTAAAGCCTACCCCAGCCCACTGGCTCCCTATTCTGGGCAACATAGCTCCTTCACACCTCCGTAGGAACAAAAGCCTTCACCAAGAAGCCATCAAAATGCACAGTTGCTCTAACCTTCCCATCCACCGAGACCTCAACGAGATGAGCATAAAAAGGTTAAAGTCCAGAAACCCTCCTGCCCTACAGATGCCCAATCAACAAACCACTTGGAGTTTGGCGGAGGCGTGGCAAGCGGAATGGGAGCACCATGGGGACCAAATAAACCCTCTCATCCATCTCTCACCTCGAACACCTCCTACCGGCTTCAAAGAGCCCCGCCGCGTATGGTCCGCCCTTAACCGCTTTAGAACCGGAATTGGTAACTGTGCACACCACTGGCACAAATGGGGCTGGAGCGCCTCGCCTGCCTGCGACTGTGGATACCCAGACCAGACCATCGAACACATAGTGCTGGAATGTCCCCTCACAAAATACACGGGCCATGTGAGTGACTTCAATATCCTGGCTGAAAAAGCGGCTGCTTACCTGAGTAGGGCGAAATTTTAATTTTAAGTTTATTTTTGTACCCAGTGACATATAACGAAGCCATACGATAAATAAATAAGTGGTTCATATTTCTCAAATTTCTTAATTTTCGCAAGGCATCCAATTATTATGAATTAATTTATGATTTTTGACATATTTTTTTTGTTATACTTAAACAAAGGTTTGAGTTTCGCTACTTGTTAAGTTGTATTAATACAATAATTTATTTGTTATATTTTTAATATTTGCTAAAATTTTGTGTAAGTATATACGCGAATTACGAGATTGATCGTAACATTCGTAACATAGTCCCATAATACTGTTTATTTTATGGCTTGTTTGACTAGGATAGATATTACCTACAAAACCTAAACTTATTTAATAAAATTCAAAATGCCGACTGTACAGTGACTTGCGGAGTGACCAAACAAATATCACTGCACGAATCGTGACCGCACGTAACTGATCATTTGTCCGTTTTGTAACTTTTGTAAGCGCCGGCGCAGCGCGGGAGAAATGGACGTTGTGCTTGTGCTGATGAAAACAAACGCGGTCTTTTTTACAAATTGTACAGCCATTTTCTTTATAAACTATACCTCGTTTTTTACGGCATTAGAAAAATTGTAAACAATCTTGACAATCTTGACATGTCTTTCTTTTAAAACGCTTTAAAAAATAGTAATTATTACTTATAAAAGCAAAAGAATTTAAATGAACATATATATACCTATGTATATATAAAATGCTATATTATTGTTACATAATTATTTGCTGTGACTTATTTTTCAAAATAGTTTTTCAATAAAAAGATTAAAAAGACATCAATATTGTTTATCTTTTTTCTTATGTAAAAAAAAACGAAGTAAAGATAAAGGTTTTGAACATTTAATTTTGATAAAGTAAGAAAGAAGAAATTCGCTCGAAAAAAAGTTAGCTCGTTTTACTTAAAGGGAATATTATTTTCTAATCTTATGATTTATGATACGGAAATCTACAAATACGATAATCTAAAAATACGCACAATCACACTCTTTTGTACGTAAATTCACTTGCACGACCTAGCACCCAAACAGTTTCCAAATCCCGTCTAGAACCAAACTATACAAATACATAACCTCTCACCTTTCATTGTTGAGTTGAATTCATATTTCATGTCTGTGATGAAACCGTTACGTATCGAGCTGTAAATGTGCTGTTTGTGGGGCTGGTGATTGGGGTACCTAGCTATTAGGTTATGTGATTAGACTGATTATCTGGCCATGACATAACGAGATTAACGAGACAGGCGGGCGATCATTTCTTTCTACCTTTCCCTAGTTACGAGGGCACTCACGAATATCATGATTTGTATCGTTTACTCTAATTATAATATATCTATCTTTTAACTGAATAAAGCTAACAAAAAGCTTAAACAAATTATCTATAGTTAATAACTTTTGAAGCTTTTTCACTGTAAAATATATTACTACATATTTTTTACATAAATTCCCCTTGTACCAATAAAGCTACATTTTAATGGAAGAACGGGTGTCTCTTGACACAGGTATCTCGATAAAAAGAGACCCTGCATATTGTATAACTGTTTGGTTATTGAATAAAATATTTTTTTTATACTACGTCGGTGGCAAACAAGCATACGGCCCGCCCGCCCGATGGTAAGCAGAGAACTAATTAAAGTCGATTTTTATTAAAAATTTATGTTTTTTTTTTTACAATAATTACGAGTCCATCTATAAAATGAGTCAGTTCTAAAAAAATGTCAACATCCCTATTATGACTAGTTTTACATCCTAATTATGTAGTTAGGAAATAATTTGTGCCATTTTCAACCAAAAGGGTACTTATTGTCGCTTGTCAGTAAGGCGCTATTTCTCGACAAGCGACAATATGGTACCTTTTGGTTGAAACGTCACAGTTTAATCAGTTACGAATTGCATTTGACTTGGTTTCATTATTATTTAATGACACTTATATTATGTCTAGCAATAAATTTGTTTATTAAACACAATTTGATATTTAAAATCACGGTCAGATATTATCTAAGTGGAACAATGCCATAAGGTCTGTACAGTCCGCATCTACGTCCTCGAAAATATCTCGATACTGTTTTATTTATTTATTATTATTCATATAAGTTACACAGCATTACAGTATTACTACAAAGGCACTGCAAACTACAAAGCAAATAAAAATACAAAGATACGAGAAAACACAAATAATAACAAAATACAATTTAAGTAGATTTGGGCGATGACATAACAATTTAATTTAATTTAATTTTAATTCTTAATTTATAACAGGGTGGCTCCGTTGCGTCGTCTGACTTGGTGTAGAATTCTGAGTGAGATCTTTGTAGCCGAGTGTACCTATAATGACCGTTTCATAATATATTTAAGAGGAAAAAACAGTACCTATGTACCTAATGGCGCGCGAAACTTGCGACGGGAGAAATTGCAATCGCGTAGGTTTTTACCTTTTGTCTCAATTACTCTGTAAAAATACTTAAAATTCTGCTCGTCAGAACAGAGTATTATTAGCTGTTTTATACTTAAATTATACTAATATGTTATGCAGGGTAATGATATAATCAGGCATCGTAAACTGCGAGCGAAATCCATTGAAGTACTAGGGTTGTTTGTCATACGTCATTTCAATGGATTTCGCTCGCAGTTTACGATGCCTGGATATAATCATAGATTAGTATATGTTATAGTATATGTTATGATATAATACTTCATTTTTTGCTGTCGACCCAACTTTAATATTTTAATGGCTCTGCCCATGGCCCAGCGCTGGCCCAGCGAGATGGCCATGGTTAAGCGCTCCCACTATGGAATGGGTCACGTGTAGAAGCGTACTGCCATCGCTGGCCCACTACCATTGATGTGCGGACGAAAAACCGACACAGTGGCCATCCCATCGTCATCCCGCCGCACCATAAGCCATCCGACACCACTACCCTCTCTCCCATCTCATCCCATCGTGTCGACCCATAAGGTTTTAGTTTGAGTCTGCCCTTGAAAATATAGTCTAGTTTCCGAGTGATTTTTCATGGTTAAAAATTCAATATAAAAACAATTAAGGGGTGGAATTTTTAAAATACAGTAGCCTATTTATCCAACCCCAGTGCAAAAAACACCAAGAAACCAACTACGTAAAATAGTAGGATTAATAACAGGACATAACACACTAAACAAACACCTACATATTATGGGTAAAACGGACAGCCCCATGTGCAGAGCGTGCATGGAAGAAGAAGAAACAACAAAACATATTCTCCTAGACTGTAAACAGGTAGAAGTATATAGGAGCAAATAACTAGGGAATCCATGCACACTAAAGGAGGCAACTAGCAACCTGAAGACCTTGCTAGGCTTCGTGGAGGAACTGGGGTGGTTAGAGTAGCGCTACCTCGTTTCACGCAAAATAGGCACATTGGATGTCGAGTTGCGGAAAATGCCCAGCAAAACTAACTAACTAACCCCAGTGCATCAGCTTCATTCATCAATATATGTGACGTTTTCAACCAAAAGGTACCACATTGTCGCTTGTCGATAAGGTTGATTTCTAATTGAAGCTATATGGAAATAGCGGCTTACTGACAAGCGACAATAAAGTACCCTTTTGGTTGAAAATGGCACATATAGACGTAGATGGAGCGATTCTTATTATCAACTTTGTATAGCTAAGCCCGCGATGGCCACAATTGAGTTGTCTACAACTTACAGAATATTTGTGACTTCATGCAGCCGTAGGTATCCATCGCATGCTACAAAGTATAAAGTTCTAAAATACATAACATAAACCACGTATACTTCTTACGAATTATGTTGTGATTATGTGGCGCCATGCGATCTTTAATGTAACATACAAGCACAAATGTTGTATCTCACTGAATTAATTTACTTCATATACATATATTAATACAGCCCGGCAACTTGAACATGTCATGCTCGCTTAAAAGTCTTTGCCATGGAGACTATATAAAGGAGCCAAATCTCTATGTATGAAAAGTGTCCATCAAAAAACAATAATTAAGCGGCGCCACTAAACACCGAAATACTACCAAAAACAACCTACGTAATTTGGTCGGGTTATTTGTTGGTTCATGTTATACTCATGTCCCTGAGCCTAACTAGCGCCACCGGAGAGATTAGGAACTATTATTTAAAGCTGAAAGCGGTCACTTTTGCAACAATTCTGCCATAAGAGATTGGCATCCTTTCTATAGGTATACCATCCATAGTCTTTGCTTACGGTGGCGTTGTTGATCGGGTCGCCACTTTCCCGAATGAAGGTTGAGGGAGACGATGGCTGAGATACGCGTCATACTCGTGAATGGGTGCTGTTTGTGGAGACCGGTCTGTTTAAGTTTACACGGGCTTCATTTTACCTATGTAACTTTACATTCGGTTCTTGTCTGTTTGTCTGATTTAATATCTTGTCTTTTTATTAATTATATAACAATTTAAGTCTTGGAGACCCTTTACATCTCTGGATAATTTGATGATCTTTTTTATTATTATATACATTTTATCTCTGACACCTAGAGACTTTTACATCTCTAAACAATTTTAGTACTTCTGTTATTTGTATAGTTTTTATTAGTTTTTTTTTCTTGTGTAATTTAACATTTATATTTATCTAATTGTTTTTTGTAATTTTGGATTAATTTTATTGTTTGTAAAAATTGACATGTAAAAGTGCCCATGTGGCCTATTTGCTGAATAAATGTTTGATGTTTACATTCAATTTTATTATCCGGTACTCTGGCAAGCCAACTTTATCAGTGGATCAATACGCGAGATTCTAATGTTACATGGGAGATCGATCCTTAGCGCCTACATTTTAGAATTGCCATTAAACAATACAACTCAAAGTATCCAAACTGATTGCTATATATTTATAAGTACAATCACATTGATCTTAGAAATAAATTAAAAGTGAAAATCGTTCGCAGACGTTTCTGCTTGATACAAAATTAATCAAAATTAAAAAATAACAATAAAATAAAATAAAAAGAATTAATTTATTTATTATTATTAATTAAATTAAAATTAACTATTTCTATAGTTTAAAGAAAAAAGAAGTTGTGTTTTTTACGATTATTTTTATAAGTTTATCATATTCTTACGGCGATCACCTAAAATGGCTAAAATCCTATCACAAGGTGAACGAGCGAAAAAATAAATGCTTTACCGATCCAATTATTTTACAAGTAAATCCGACCTCGTTATGAATAGGCTGCAGTTCCAAACATCGCCCAACGAAGTAGGGTTGCCTGCTACAAATATGAAAGGAAGCTCGTTTTCATTCAAATAGGTCATTGAGCTGATTTTATTTTGTATTAAATTTGGATAGAATTTGGCATTTTTGGTGTAAGGATTAGAACGCACTGCGAATACTGCGATTAATTTCGTGCGGTTTCAGTCTAATTTTTTGCGGTTTTAGTTTTTGCGGTTCTAAAACCGCAAAAAAATAATCAAAACTTGTACTGAAATTAAAAAAATTCCATTGAATCCACCACTTACAAGCCTATTTTCGCAATATTATAATTTATTTGTAAAAAGCTAAAGTATCCATTGCTGGGAAAAGGCCTTCCTTCTCCCTCTCCATACCCCAGTCCTGGCCTTCCATATCACCATCACCAGTTTTATTTATTTATTTAATTTCAAATTTTCCAACCAGAGGTTTAGAAATAGAACTAATTTTTATTTGATATATCGCATGAAATACTTTCCATTTAATCATTATTATAATATGATTTGTACAAATGTAGTGCATAATTGTTTTCCATCGTATATTCACGGAAACGTACGAACGTGTCTTTCCACTTCAGTCAGTCTCTGTACAAAAAGTACTGAGGTTGACTAAAGTTGCATGACAAATACGAAACGTTTCCGAGAAAATACGATGGAAAACAATTATGCACTACATTTGTATCGCAATACCGCGAATCTAGGATAAACTACATTAGAACTAGTTAAGTGTATGAAGATGTCACGGGTTTCCGACCCGACCCTTGGTGGCAACCCTATCGATCGAGGGATCGAGAGAAAAGGTCGCGCGCAGGCATCCGAGGCAGGTTCGCAGATGGAAGCCGGCGACATTTGAGCTAATACGCTAGTGCGCTGCCATCATTCGTGATTTTCATTAACAATGTACAGAAATTAGGACGCTGATATGTTTAAAGTGTACTTTAGGCACGAAAACAAAATAGTAGATTGTGTCACAAGGGAGCAAAATGACATATTTACGGCGAGGGCGTACAATTGAATCCTGAGCGTAGTGAGGGATTTAAGTGTTAACGCCCAAGGTGAAAATAATTTTGCTACCATGTAACACATACTGCTTCCACATCACCTATGAGGAAATTACATACATATATTAGGTTTCAAAACATTATTATTTTAAGCAAAGATCGTAACGGACAAAGTGCCAAAAATATGTATACACGTCCTTAGTATAGGTACATACTTCTGGCACTTTGTCCGTATCGATATTTTCAGACGCGACTGTACTGACAAATTAAAAGTACCTACAGCTCATAATTATGTACCTAATATCTTTTCAAAGACAGCAGCAAACAACTAAAATGATACAATGAAAATCAAGTACATAATTTTTGTAGATTTTTCTGGTAACAAATTAGCTCTTACCCCTTTGAACCAAATCTTCGGAAGAACACTATGAAGACTGATATCACTTATATTTATTACTATAAAGTTATTGATTTAAACTAAGTATTTACAAATTTATACACAATATAGAACCGCATAATTATGCTTTGTGAAATATTTGTACAAAACTTTAAATATAAACTTTTTAAATTGCATAGACAAGTATGGCTGCATTTAAGGAGACCTAAAATGTCAAAATAAAAATTAAATTATTAAACTAATGTTTTTTTACGTTTCTTTGTAAATATTACTCTAATTAATTAATTTACTTAATTTAAATATGCTATTAATTGATTTAAAATACGCTAATTACATTTATTGTTTAAAATTACAACAAAATATTATTTAAGTTAGAAAAATTTTATGCACGTAATCGATTATAAAGAAATTGTAATCGATTATATGCATACTAATTTCATGTCTTTGTGTCAATATTTCATACTGGCAACAAAATGTCCTTGAACAAAAAGTGCCTCTTTGATCCCTCCTAGCAGGGAAGAAAAGTTCCCTTTTCGAATAGGTGATGTGAAAAAGAATATCCTGTGCTATATATTATATGGGGGAAACTGTTGTGCCTTGGACCTAGTTTTGCCTCGGAGGCTCCGACAGATGGCAATATTTAATTTACACATTGCCACGGTTATTGAAATATTTCATTTATATTATTTGAAACGTTGTTATTAAGTATAAAAAACAAGCTATCAACGAAACTTGAGAGCGGCAAGTAAAGAATTAAAAAAAAATGTGTTATGAAAAGGCAGTATTTCGAACCTTACATCAAGGATGATTATTTTCATATTTTTCTAATAGATAATAAAACTTAATACAATAGGTTAAAGTTAAGTTAATTAGCTACTCGATGGTAGGATCATTTCAGCCTAATCTCAATTGGAAGTGCTATTACGAAGCTTACTGTCCAAAAAGTTGCTGTTGTACCTCGGACACCGAAAATATGTTGTAACTAAGTAGGTAATGGATGAACATTTCGAAGTAGCTCAACCTTGTATAGCTTTCAAAAAATAATCAAATTAATTATGAAGTTAACTTCTGCATCGTGACTTTCAAAATATATATATTACCTATTAATTTGTTATTACTCGCAGCGCATCTCCCGCCAAATATCAAAATAAGATTAATAAGTATGATCCCAAAATGAGGTCAAATATACAGGCAAGAAGTTCAAATTGAAAGAAAAATGTTTAAAAAATTGAGGTAACTTATGTCCGTTTGTTTATGTCCTAGTTTAGGTAATTTATGTACCTACATTCAAAAAGCTTGATGATATATGATTTCTGAGGAGAGGTTAGATTACTTGTATATGTAACTCCACTTAGATTTTTTGACTTTCGTGACGATGAGAAGAACCTAATATTATATTTATTCCAACTTATGAGAAGCATAATCACACTTCCTCAAACTAATAATTAAGTAAATAGTGTGTAAACATAGTGTACTTAACCCCAGGTTATCAGTGTAGTACATCGCAAACATGTTGTTTCTGTGTCTCAGTCAAAGGTCCGTGTACGCACATACTTGAAATTAATATGTAGTTGTAAAGAAATAAACCGTTTCTTTTCTACCATAATATAATATTCTTCCTAATTCTACTGCTGCTGCTGGTCTGCTGCCTACGCCAATTCTACCCCGACCCCAACTGTTCCCACGAACTGTGGCAAAAAGCTTATTTCGATGTGGTAACAGCGTTAAATTCAAGAAGTTCAGGCTAATAGCACTGTAGGCCTGAGTGACCTCCTTCCATAAGTTCCTGGGTCAGCGACTGTCGCCTCGGGATCTCTATCGCACTTCCTATTCCTTGACGTGAAAAGTATAGTCACGTGCTCACGTAGTACTGAATAATAAAGTGTTGTGCAGACCTCTATTGAGGTAGCATTGCTATGTCACGAGGAAAGGCAACATTTAGTTTGGCTGAGAGAAATAAATTGTACCTAGTTGTTTAGTAAAATTATCACTATTACAGGGAAGAAATAGCACAATTATTACATGACAAAATTTGTGAGACTGATATGCTAAGTAATTAACATATCATATCAACATAGCTTGTTTATAAACATTCACTTCGCCCTTTGATTCGAACCCAGAGCAAAGATAATCATTATATTCGAGCATAATATTAGCCTGTTAGTGTAACCGTTTTAACGAAATACGCTAGTTTTAATGTTTACCTCTTGATATTGTACACATCAATATCTTTTAAATCGATTGCCATAAGAGGATTTTTCCAGTCAGGTTAGGTTTAAAATAAAATATGATTGTCAAGCCAAGCTAACACTGTACCGATTTTGACGTGACACACTGGGGTTGCATAATAAGCGTCATGTTTCGATAGAAACTTGATGTTCATGTTGACATTCCAGACTTTGTAATTGCAAAATATGTGCAGTTAGATTGATGAGTAAGGGCCGATACAGATGGACTGCAACCCGACTGCAATTTGTATGGGAACAGCACGACGACTGCAACGTGGGCTTGCAGTTCCCATACAAATTATTCCAGGAATATTATTTGGAATAAAAAATCATGATTACATTTATTTGAATAAGAATAAGTTATTCCCATTCAATGATGTCACATACGAATTAGTCCCGACCAAAATTATTTAAATAATTTTGACGGGAATAAAATCAACTCGGATTTATTCTTACGAATTCTTATTCAAATAATGATTTTATTCTTGAATGCCCAACACTGGTCTGTACCAACTCTAACTTGCGGAATCGTCAGGTCCCATAAATGTCGTTGTCATACTTTTGTTTTATTTAGTAGATAGATGCTGTCAAATCAATAATCTTATAAGTATTGTCAGTTTTAACCGTTTATTATAGTAAACATGGGCTGAATTATAAAATTTTCCATACCTGTCCTTGTGCAATTATAGCCAAATACAAACACGCCACCGCCACACACACTGACAAAAACTGTCTACAACCCATTATCACTTTTCACTTTACAATACCCAAGTTACAATAACATCCCCCACACGTCAAAATAGACTGTCTTATTCGTTTTTTTTTACAGCTAAATCAACGGTAACAAAATGTCATTATCAAAAACAGAATATAAAAAAATGCTAACACTAATCGATATTTACTACGGTCGCATCACTAGCTCGAAATAAAAAAGTTCGTTATTCGCGTTCGATTTTTAAATAATGAGCGCGCGCGCTCCGCGGAGTGGTTCCTAAGACTGGCTGGCATTTGGTAGTGTTGTGACTCCCACCCAGCATTCGTCCTTGATCGATACATTGTTCTATGGTAGTTGAGCATCCGTGGATAATCGCGAGTGCATAAATTTGCTGTCACATGGTATTTTATTGGTTGCAATCTTGCTTGTTATGCGCTAATGCGTTGATTTAGATCTAAACAGAGGGATTACCTACGTGATAAAAATAATGTGTTTGTGTTGTTAGGTCCATTTGTTGTATTAAATGTTTAATGAAAAAACCGGCCAAGTGCTAGTCGGACTCCCGCACGAAGGGTTCCGTACCATTACGCAAAAAACGACAAAAAAAATCACGTTTGTTGTATGGGAGCCCCCCTTAAATATTTATTTTATTCTGTTTTGAGTATTTGTTGTTATAGCGGCAACAGAAATACATCATCTGTGAAAATTTCAACTGTCTAGTCTGTCAACGGACAGACAGACAGACAGACGGACAGACAGACATACAGACAGACAGGCAGACAGCGAAGTCTTAGTAATCGGGTCCCGTTGTTACCCTTTGGGTATGGCACCCTAAAAACAGTTGATACACGTACTTGCACATAATAAGTAGATAGTTAATTTTGCTGAATATACCTATGTGGGTGACGGAACACAAAGCTAAACAAAAACACTTTTCAGGGTGCATTGCGTTCAAAAAATTGTACAAAAAGGTGAAACAAATATTTGTAGAATTATACCCAATTAAAAATATGGCTTCGAACCAGGTTCGAAGCTAGACATGAAAGAAAGATGATAAAAAAATCAGGGGAGCTAGCCAAGTCGACAATCGTGTCAATCGTTGATAAAATTAAATAATATATGGTCAAATTATTAGCGACTTTTCTTAGCTTCTGTCATCCCGGTACATTATTTCTGTTTGTTTGGCGTGACTAGATAGACCAAAAAAAAATCTGCAACGATTTTGACAATACAGACTGTGCAAGTGCTATTTATACGTCATAATTTCATAGAAATTTGGGCTATCAAAATCGCTGCTTACTTATCTTGATCTAATTCTAGGCGCCTATTATATGAACCTATTACCGTTTAATCCGAATGAACTGTATCATGTGAAGTCATGTCGCAGATGTGAAGTTGCAGTGATGACCTGATGACGCTGTGAGAAAATAGGTCAAGAATGCAGCTTACAAACGATCTTATTAACGATTTTTCTAGTTTCCCGTTTTTATTTTATTTGATAATTTTTATAAAATACACTTTTTGTTCAAGATTTTCCGAATCAGATTCGTTACTTCTAATAGAACTAGACAATATACACACGTGTCATTTTTAACGTGATAACGTCTTATAAATCGATGAACACCGGTAGCATGCACGAAAAAGTGTCACGTCGTGGACCGATCTACATGGTAACGTTGTGGACAGAGATTTCCATGGTAACAAAAACAATGGCAGGAAAAACTCCTTCCTTCTAAGAGCTGGTAAGTCTTTCAATCAGCTTTGCAAACATCATGATCTCATCGATATGTTCTGCGATAGCTTTAGTTTGATACGTAAGCTAATGACTCAGGACTTTTCCCACTGTTAAGTGTTAACAGTGGAAAAAGTTTTAACTCAACATTGTATCTCTATCCTGTTCTTTTTTCTCTCTTTTGTTCTTCTTGTTAACTGTTTAAACCAATTTTTCCTCTCTAGTAAGATAAGTAAAGTATATTTATAAGTTATTAAGTATTATTAGTTGTAATTTCGCACACCATGCACTTTACGCAGTTTCTATCTGTGGAAACTTGTAATTGGCTCACTGCTTCTATGTTATTACCTAACGTGTTACTTCAGCTGTAAGTTTTCCTAATAAAAATAAAAAAAAGACCGATCTCCATGGTAACGTTGTGGACAGAGATCTCCATGGTAACGTTACGGCATTTTCATCAATGTTTTCTTATGATGTTATCATACAAAATTATCGTCCGTAAACCGACTTTACAGACAACCATATTTTTTTGTTGAAAATCTAGTTTTGGTGCGTCACTCCCTATGGTACTTTTGCTTTTGAAAAATAAGTATAAATCTGAAGTATAACAAAATTAAAATATAAGTATTTGAATTGCAATGATGTCAAAGTAGGTAGGTATTCTATTATTTAGTAGTTGATATTTGCTAACTGACGTATTCAACTATTGTTTAAGTAGCTTTTGACCCCGACTGACGTTGACACTCGATGTTGATGTAACTTGGTTTAAAGGGGCACACTGATTATGAGTCCACCGGATGATATCAGCCTGTCAGTTAGAACAAAAATTTGACAGTTCCGAACAACTGACAGGCCGATATCGTCCGGCGGACTGGTAATCAGTGGGCCCCTTTAGCCTAATCTTCCAAAAGGGAGTGTAACGTTTATGAGTCTATTTAGATAATTCTCTTCGTCTATGTTTGAAATTAGACATTCCCTGGCCAAATTATATATTTTTGATTATTTTTCATACTCTAACCCTCTTGTAGCGCCGTTTTTCAACCTGAGGTAATAATAAT
The DNA here is from genome assembly GCF_947568885.1 of Cydia strobilella. Lineage (NCBI taxonomy): Eukaryota > Metazoa > Arthropoda > Insecta > Lepidoptera > Tortricidae > Cydia > Cydia strobilella. The sequence continues at coordinate 19,046,244 of NC_086050.1, forward strand.
TTTTGCCTAAACCATAAAGTAATCACCTAAACCGAGGATATTATGGGTTTATATCCGGATTATAACTCCTATTTTTAGAACATCAATAAAACCTCCAGAGTAAACAAACGGTTAATAATTAAGTCTCTTTTAACCCTTATATCTGTGGTATTTTGTATAAAAAGGGACCTTATTGTCGATGGCGCTTACACCATTATAAACGATGCTCTGATATAAATACAATGCCGCGCGACGCTGTGCGGCGTAAGCGCCATCGACAATAAGGTCCCTTTTCATAGAAAATGCCCTATGCGTCTAATGTTAGTTAGGTAGGTTCCGAAATTTAGCTTATACTTTTGCCTTTGGTAACTTTATATCATTCTCTGGATCAGCGTCATTGGAAATTGGCGTTTTGCCGTCCAAATTTAAAATATATCTGATTTTCGTGGGAAAAAAACATTGATTGACAATGACAACATTTAATTGCTTAATTAAGCATATTGTCTGTCACGTGACAAATTACAAATGACTAGCCATTCAATGCGACATTGAAATGTTATATTTACGATAAGAATTCTTCGTTGTTTGTTTATTCGACCGAAAAACTTCATATTCATAGCTTTCCAAGACATAATTTTTTTGCCCACCGTATTTCATACAGATTTTTGTATTTATTATGATGAAACTGGGAAATTGACACATTTTTCCATTTGCCGGCGGCACAGCACAAGTCTCAATTTATTAAATATACGCCTTTAATTCAAAATATACCTATATAATATTTATATTTCAATTTAAATATCGGTAATATTATGAGCTGGGCATAATAGTTCTCGGTACGGCTCAAGCCGTCATTTCCGACAATCAGAAGTTAATAAGCTTTTTCTGCCATAGTGTCAGTTTTCCCACGCGTCTTACGCACATATCACACAATGCATTCTTTGACTATCTCCACATACTGACACATATGGACATAATTGTTAATGGCTTATGCGAATTCTGACGGCAAGAGTCAGTGGGTCTGATTGCATGTTTAAACAGGCTAATGCTAAATTGTAGTTTTTTGTTTTGAATTTTTACACGTTTTAATCAAGGGCAAATTGTATGAAAAAACATAAGAAATAATTGCTAATACGGTTTAGTGCAGAATTTGGCTGATGGTATGAAAGTTGAAGACAGATAATTTAAGTATGAGCGAACGTTTCTGAGACATGGGGCCCACTGACTATCAGGCCGCCGGAAGATATCGGCCTGTCAGTTGTTCGGAACTGTCAAATTTTTGTTCTAACTGACAGGCCGATATCGTCCGGCGGACTGATTCACTGAGCCCCTCCGATTGACGGCGAAAAGGCGTATGTGACTGCTGTCATTAGTGCATTAGAAAAAGACACCGAATATTACAGGCAGACTGAAAATACAGTTTTGGAACAGTCATAATCATAATCAGTCTAGATAGAGCTCTGTACTGGGTTAATAAATACAAATTAATAAATAAATACTAGCCTAGCCTGCGGTGGCTGAACTTAGGTACCTTATTTATTCTATTATTTATTTCTAGGGCATTTATATATTTGTGTGATGAGCTATGTGTTCCTGAGTCATGGGTGTTTTCTATGTATTTAAGTATTTATATATTATATATATCGTTGTCTGAGTACCCATAACACAAGCCTCCTTGGGCTTACAGTGGGACTTAGTCAATCTGTGTAAGAATGTCCTTATAATATTTATTTATTATAGTTTTGTACAGATAAAAAGTTGCACTGACATGCACATGCACACGGTTGGTGAATTAAGCCTGTGTTTTGTTAGACAGTGGCACTAAAGTGATGTTTCGTACATTGCTTATTGCTTATAAAATGAGAAGTTCTAAAGAACCTTCTGTTTGAACTCAGTGACATTGACAGGGACAGGACCCGTGTTTACTACAGCAAACCGGGTTGAAGCAGATGGCCGCTATTGCGTAACGTCGGCGCGCGCAGGAGCACGTGATCCGTGACATTTCACCGGCGGAAGCTTCAAGAAAGGATTGAGCGAGGGAGACTGCTTATTGGTGTCCCGCTTGCTTTGAGCTTTTTTTTTCAAACAAAACTAAAACTGGCGGGCAGAAATTTTTTACAAAAAAAAGTTGTCATAGCTGTGGACTGTGGACAACGTAACGATTTTATCAAACAGGTTAATAAAATCAAAGATAGATATAACTCCGTAATAGATGGATACAGTCTAAGGAAAAAACGTGCCTCGAAAATCAAGAAAATTTGATTCTCGTTCAGAGGGCGCTAATAGCTTTGGCCTACTGTCGTATAGATGGCGTTGACGGTTTCGTTTGTTATTTAACAATTTTAACGCATATCAGTGAAAGAACATGGGTCAAAATCATAAAAATAATTAATGCAAATAAAAAAAATCATTTATCCATATTTAAATACATTTTATCGTATTTTTATAAATCTTCATTTTTAGTTTTAAAGTGTTTCGACAGATGGCAGTGTGAATTTACTGGGGTTACAAAATTTACTATGACAGTACCGCTATAAGTTACTCTATGATAAAATTCTCTCCCCCCCCCCCCCCCCGATTCTTTGCACCATTGCCACGTGGGCTCGACCCATTTCAAACTTTGTTATTTTTGTATTCGTTTAGAAACTTTAGGAAATAAAATAATCCATGTTACCCAATAATTTCGGCCATTATAGATGTCTGTAGATGAGGAGAATAATGATTTTTATCTTTCTATCTATAATAAAAAGTATAATAATTGAATTAAATAGGTAAATGAGTGTTGTCATAATAATATTGCCGCGGACCGCATTCCGCAGCCGGGGCATGTCATGGCTTGAATGAGTAATGCGTATCTGAAAATCGGTATTTCGTCAACTGTATAAAGGTTTGCGTAGACTAACTGCATTAGAACTGCAATATAAATAAGTGCATATTCACGTCATCTGAAATTTTTCATCTGTGTCATTCAAATTTAATCTGCGTGATTTTTTTTTAATTTTTTATATAAATTTCATACTATTATTACTAGATTTATTAATATTTACTAAGTATACAAAGTAAACAAATATCAAATTGTACCGATCTAAATCATCAGCTTCAAAACCGATAGGTATGGGATAAAATAACGAAATATATTTTTTTACATGTATATAGATACGTCATTATATGTATTAAACATTAAAGATATCTAAAATATTGATACGGTTTTAACATCCCCTGGCACTGACTAAAATAACCGACTTTGTATCACATTACATTTCAAAACTTTTTTGTAGTAGAAGAATTGCGTTGCGAGACTTGCATATTTTTACATGTAATGTTTTTGGTGGGATTAATATTAATCTAAAGCTCTAGCAAAATATTCTTTACTTAAGTAACTAATGCTAACTGTGGTGTTCATAAGTAAATAAATCAATCAGATGCGTTGGCAACACTAGTCAGGCAGTCATGGCGGAGCGGTGTTTCGAGCGCACTGTGTGGAACAATAATAAATTGTTTTATTTATAATATAATTAATCCAAGAGTGGTTAGATTAACGGATGTAAATCTAAACACCACACTAACTATTGTCATTTTCTATCAATTGTCATTTTGGCTAGGCTCCCTAATCCAGTCATAAAAGATATAAACGCGCCCATCATTATCTCCTTTGCATCGCTAGGTACTAAACATTAATTGCTTTACCTAATTCAATGTTAAGCTTGAGCAATCAAATCATTACATAAGAAATAAAATAAAAACCGGCCAAGTGCGAGTCGGACTCGCGCACGCAGGGTTCCGTACCATTACGGAAAAAAACAGCAAAAAAAATCACGTTTGTTGTATGGGAGCCCCATTTAAATATTTATATTATATTATTTATATTATTCTGTTTTTAGTATTTGTTGTTATAGCGGCAACAGAAATACATCATCTGTGAAAATTTCAACTGTCTAGCTATCACGGTTCATGAGATACAGCCTGGTGACAGACAGACGGACAGACGGACAGCGGAGTCTTAGTAATAGGGTCCCGTTTTTACCCTTTGGGTACGGAACCATAAAAACTGACAATCACCAACAACAACGATATAATCGAATCAAACAGATACCGATCAAAGGAAATTAGAACAATACTAATCGATATGTTGATAGATCTGTCTTTAAACTCGAATCGATTGTACAATTGATTCTATCGATCATAAATATTAAAAAATGACTTATGTTAATAACTAGATGCGTTCCAATGTGGACCTTAAAATTAGCGTCGTTGGCAATAATAACTGACCTATTTTAATCCTTATAACTACGTAATAAAGTGTATTGGACACTACAATGTAGTATGTTGGTATAGAATTTAGTCGAAAATGGTAGAAGGCGAGTTTGTATCTAGAATCGATTTGTTTGACGTGTGCATACGATCGAATGGTGATAGTGATAGTTGTTCCGGTTTATTAGATTGTGAAAGACTTCGAGATGATTCAAGAATGGTACAATTTCAAAGTAACTTTTTGCAATAATAGAAATGATACGATTCATACGGTCTTTTATTTTGGCCTTTAGGTAGAACAAATTTAATCCCATAAATGACTTGTAAACAAGGGAAAGAAGTTTTTTACATAAAGTGACAGTACTTTTTACAACGTGTTCCATTTTTAGGATCCCATAAAGGCCATAATTAGTATTAAATTCTGACAAGGAACCGAAAATCGCGAGAAATCTTATTTTTCCGTACGATGCCGATTATAACCAAATTTGAATGAATCCTTTGTAAAATACTTTAAAGTTTCTACTGACTCATGATAAAATTAACTGGACCAGGAAACATAGTTTTTAGAACATTAATTATAGTTGGTCAAACCAAATTGTCAGTAAATAACAACAAAAGAAACTAGATACTCATCCTTTTCTTTTGCGTGCTTAAGCTTAGTACTTTTGGCGACGTCGCCTTATAGGGATGAGCCGTCTGATGAAACCATATGAAACTCGGCGCCATCGGCATGCGTGTACGCAGACATAAATGTCGCACTTCAATAAACTGTGGTGACGAAGGAACGTGTGTCAGATCGTAAAGTGGCGGCCCGATTTCATCCCACATCCAATAAGATCGAAATAATCCATATAAACTGAAAAAGATGTCACATAGAAAAAGTGACCAAGTGGCCACTTCAGTGGCCAAGTTTCAAAGATTGCTTATACTCGAGAATTTGGGACGAGTAGCGTACCACCGTGGCCTGGTGGCCTAGTGGTCAGGACGTCAGCCGCGTAAGCTGAAGACGCCGGTTCGATTTCGACCTCGGCCACCGGAGGGCTTGGTCACTTTTTAGAGTTCCGTACCCAAAGGGTAAAAACGGGACCCTATTACCAAGACTCCACTGTCCGTCTGTCCGTCTGTCACCAGGCTGTATCTCATGAACCGTGATAGCTAGACAATTGAAAATTTCACAGATGATGTATTTCTGCTGCCGCTATAACAACAAATACTAAAAAGTACAGAACCCTCGGTGCGCGAGTCCGACTCGCACTAGGCAGATTTCCTTTAATATATGACATCTATCTCAGTTTATATTATTATAATAAACCTAATTTATAAAACCTACACTACTGGACCGCGACTTTCTTGGAGTTTGTTTTTCCTTTTATACCACTGAAAGAACCTCATACAACAGGAAGTTCATTCCACAGGTTGTGACTGTTTCTGACGATATAAGGAGTCCGGTGTTTAAGCGCTGAATTTCTGTTCACATGGATGAAAACTGAAAACAGAAAATGACTCTGAACTTGATTTAATTTTAACATGAGTGGCACCCCTTTACAGTGTTAATTAGATTTTAAGTAGTATTTAATTTTGTATGCAATACGGGTACTTAAATGCCTAAATAAATGCGATTTATTTATTTACTAGCTTTTGCCCGCGACTTCGTCTGCGTGGACTTAGTAACCCCAGCTAGAGTAAGAATAGCGCCTGGAGAAAGTCTTATAGCAATTATTCAATTTGAGCATATTATGCACACAAATTAGCAGACACTTCATTAATTATCTCAATTCCACCCCGCTTTTTACTTTCTTAAGGGATGATTTTCGGGATAAAAACTATCCTATGTCCTTCTCAGGGACTCAACCTATCTCTATGCCAAATTTCATCTAAATCGATTCAGCGGTTTAAGCGTGAAGAGGGAACACACAGACAGACAGACAGACAGACAGACAGACTTTCACATTTATAATATTAGTATAGATTCATCTAAATCGATTCAGCGGTTTAAGCGTGAAGAGGGAACACACAGACAGACAGACAGACTTTCGCATTTATAATATTAGTATAGATATAGATAGATAGTATAGATATAGATTTTTACAGGCGGAACGTTCGCGGGGGGGGGGGGATTCCCTGAAAGCGTACATTACGCGACCATTTATTATTTGGTAAGTTTAGTGAGTAATAAACTTGATTGTGAGTCTATAATCGACGAATAAACTTGGGGAACCAAATTTGGGGAATATTTGTCGAAACTTGCGGTTTTGTACTAGGAAACCGGTCCGAAGCCGAAGTGACTAATGGGAAAGGCTGACACAATCATTTAGCTTAGCGCCATTCGTAGTCATAGTTGTTTGACTAATGATTAACGATTAATTCACAGACGGTACAGTCTTGGACGAAAGTGTTAAGCGCTCATGCGTACCTATAACTAAATTTTGAGTACAATTTGGGGCTCTTCAAGGCAAGAGTTAATAGGTATCTCATAGGTAAGCGTGCTCCACCGTAGACCACATCATCACTTACCATCAGGTGGGATCGTGGTCAAACGCCTGCCTATTCATCATAAAAAAAAAACTGTAATGTAGCCACATATTTGTGAAATATATTTGATAATAATTTAAATTCAAACGGAATCTGATTAAAAAACATAAGAAATGCAGCTTCTTTCGAAAGAGTATCTTTTTCTTGTTCTTGCCTTTAGTTTAGTAAAAGTAGTAGTAGTAAAACACCTTATTGTACAAAAATAAACATAAAACAGGAAAAAACACATATCATTTGTTCAAAGGCGAACTAGTTCCCTAGTTTAATTACCTTTACCTATGTATCTCTTTCATTATTTTAAAGTAAAATCCATACTAATCCATACTAATATTATAAATGCGAAAGTCTGTCTGTCTGTCTGTCTGTGTGTTACCTCTTCACGCTTAAACCGCTGAACCGATTTAGTTGAAATTTGGTATACAGATAGTTTGAGTCCCGGGGAAGGACATAGGATACTTTTTATCCCAGAACTCACCCCTCAAGGGGGCGAAAAGGGGGGTGTAAATTTGTATGGGGAATCAATAACCGCTGAACCGATTTAGATGAAACTTGGTATGGGGATAGTTTGAGCTGTGGGAACGGATATAGAATAACTTTTATCCCCGAAATCATCCCTTAAGGGTGTAAAAAATGGGGTGGAAATGTATAGTATGGATCAATTTGGGGGTGAAAAAGGATGGATTAAAAAGCAGATTTGTTTAAGAATTAAGGTACCCAAATTACTAATTACACGCAGACGAAGTCGCGGGCAAAAGCTAGTAAAAAATAATGCTTAAAGGGGTAGTAGGTAAGGTATATTGCGATTTTGTTTTAAACTAATTTTATAATAAAACGAAGTAAATCAGGAACTTCTGTTTGCTTCCATAGAAAATTAGTTTCATTGTTATAGCACTTTTAGCCATGGAGACTATATAAAGGAGCCAAATCTCTATGTATGAAAAGTGTCCATCAAAAAACAGTAATTAGGCGGCGCCACCATACACCGAAATACTACCAAAAACAACCTACGTAATTTGGTCGGGTTATTTGTTGCCTTATATGGTTCATGTTATACTCATGTCCCAGAGCCTAACTAGCGCCACCGGAGAGATTAGGAACTATTATTTAAAGCTGAAAGCGGTCACTTTTGCAACAATTCTGCCATTTCTGCCATAAGAGATTGCGATCCTTTCTATACCATCCATACTTTTAGCTAAATGCCAATGTCAGGTAAACAAAACTGACCGAATTTGACAACACAATGATGGTAATAATCTTGATAGACAAGAATGGTCACCGATGATTGTTGATAAATGACTGACAATGATGGTTACAAGGAGTTCAGTCACAAAAGGTGCGAATGTTTGTATAACTAGTTGCCACTTCGACACAGTTCGTTCGGACAAAGAATGAGCGACGTCAATATTTAATAAAAAATTGGTTAATTATTGTCCTGCGTATGGATGGTATAGAATCGCGCTACACAACACGCTAGGAAACAAAAAAAAATCGGGTATAATATTAAACAATGTCACATGGAGACTGTATAAGGAGCCAAATCTCTATGTATGAAAAGTGTCCATCAAAAAACAGTAATTAAGCGGCGCCACCATACACCGAAATACTACCAAAAACAACCTACGTAATTTGGTCGGTTTATTTGTTGCCTTATATGGTTCATGTTATACTCATGTCCCAGAGCCTAACTAGTGCCACCGGAGAGATTAGGAACTATTATTTAAAGCTTAACGCGGTCACTTTTGCAACAATTCTGCCATAAGAGATTGCGATCCTTTCTATACCATCCATACAATGTCAATAAAATATACAACATACTATGGATGGTATAGAAAGGATCGCAATCTCTTATGGCAGAATTGTTGCAAAAGTGACCGCTTTCAGCTTTAAATAGTTCCTAATCTCTCCGGGGGCGCTAGGTAGGCTCTGAGACCAAAAAGTATTGTAATTTATAGGAGACTCTTTGACATGAACCATAGAGGTATAATAATGTAGAGATGAAATGGGGGAGTCGCAGCAAATAACCCGACCAAATTACGTAGGTTGTTTTTGGTATGTTGTCAGAATGGTTAAAACGTGTTTTTAATTTTGTCGCATTGCGTATGTTCTGTCCCTTACGGTCGCACGGATGCACATCTATATAAATACTAGGTGTATGGTGGCACCGCCTATTTACTGTTTTTTACGGTCACTTTTTGATACATGAAGATTCGTTTTCTTACCTCTACCTTCCATAGTCTTGCGGCCGTAGCCCGGTCGCATTTTTATCACCTGTCACCATGCCTGTCACGTTCTAACAAGTATGTAGGTGCGAAAGTGACAGGCGATAAAAAAGGTACCATGCTGCCACCGCTGCTCATGTAGCTTCAAGAACGGTATAAATAAACGTAGCTTATGCTGTCAAAATCCTTTCAAGCCCTCATGCTTTCATGAAAAGTTTATAATATTTGTTTTGCCTTATTGCAAAAGCCAGCTGGCGTGTGTTTGACATTTTTGGCTTTACATAGTGGCCAAAAATTTAATTTGTTCTTAAAAAAAACATTTCCATATAAAATCCTGCAATACTTCACACAGATTAGGCTCTAAAAAGCACCACGAAACGAGTTAGAGATTACATGGGATCTCTACATAAAAATGCACACCTTAAAATGCTTTTGTACCCATTATTTAATTTGACATACTTAAACCTAAAAGACCTATGAATATAAATAATATAAATACCTATTTCATTCCATTTGGAGTTGAAACTCTAGATCCATGGGGTCCCAGCGCGCATAAGTTGTTTACAGAAATCGCGAAGCGTCTGGTTGACGTAACTGGTGACCGAAGAGCTGGCGGCTTCCTCGCACAACGTATCAGCATTGCGATACAGCGGGGAAATGCCGCCAGCATCCTTGGTACAATGCCTCAAGGGCCTATTTTAGATTTAAGCTAGTTATTAATTTCGTTTACGTAGTACCACTGTATATATCTTGTATGTAAATAAATAAAGTTAAAGACCTATGTAACTCCGTATAGGATGAATAGTCTAAGAAAAAATAATCTATTCTCGGCTAGATGGCGTTGACGGTTTTGTTTGCTATTTAAAAAATTTACTACATATCAGTGAAATCACATGGGTCAAAATCATATAAAAATTATAAATACAAATAAAAAACCATTTATCCGTATATATATATATACATATATAATTTTTATTTTTTTTTATTTTTAGTTTTAATCGTGTGTTGATAGATGGCAGTAAATTTACTGTGCTTAAACATACCGTCAAACTGAAATAAAAAAAAACTGAAATAAATATTTCCTGAAAGCAATTCAATTTGTTCTAATACTTCTAACAGTATACCATTACACAGCATCAAACTGTCAAAGTAATTACGTAAATAATTATTGAAAGCATTCTTTTGTGAGGTCTAGTCATGATATGCCATCACCTGTCTTGCACGCGCCGCGGCGCCACGATGCATCAATCATTATCATCACACTCACACGAGGACCCGGTAAATCAATTAATGATTGCGTGATTTTATTATTAGGCTTAAGTGTTTTAACGCAATTTAAGCTGTTGCTTAAGTTTATTACATCGATATGACGGACCGAGTCAATAATTTTGCGGAATGTGAGTTATAATACGTCTTTTAAAGAATATCTTGTTTCCAAGTTATACCTAATCTTCTTTTGTTTTTCGCATGAGCTAAATTAAACCAAATAAGTATATCAATATTCTGTTCTCGACTCCTTTTGACTCCTAAGTAGCGTGATAATTTATAAAAAGAAAATACATTTTTTGTGTCACGCCACAAAGTAGTATATAAAGGAAAAGAAGACATGCAGACATAAAAAAAACATTAGACGCTAAAATAGGATTAACACTTAATCCGTGGCGCTGTTAGCATTATTTCAACAAGTAATTTTTGTGTTATTAGCAACTTAAAAAGTTCTATAGTTATATATATAGGTATTTATTACTACGCTTCTTATACGACAAATGTAGTCGTCTGAAAGACGATTAAGACATTCATCAAAATCGGCACAGTAATTTCCGCCACACTGGTGAAACACATAACACAAACATAACCCTTCCTTACATACTACAATTATAAGCCTAGCACACAAGACTACATGAATGATGACGAAACACCGTGGGATTGTGATTGAAAATAATTAATTATTTATTATTATGTTAATAATGATGAAATTGATAATTCAATGAATACCTATATTAGGTAATTTGTACTTTTTGACATTTAGATTTTTATTCTAGAAAGTTTCTAGACTAGTATTTTTATACAATTTTGGTGTTTGACGATCCTTTTGTGAAATTCTTATTATTAAGTTTGACATATCTATGATAATTCAATGTTTTTAAGAACAATAATAACTGAATCAATAAATGGCTCTGATAAATAAATAAATATTTAAATAAATAAATAAATATTATAGGACATTCTTACACAGATTGTGTTATGGGTACTCAGACAACGATATACATAATATATAAATATTTAAATACATAGAAAACACCCACGACTCAGGAACAAATATCTGTGCTCATCACACAAATAAATGCCCTTACCGGGATTCGAACCCAGGACCATCGGCTTCACAGGCAGGGTCACTATCACTACCCACTAGGCTAGACCGGTCGTCAAAATCTGATATTTAGACTAAGGTAATATTTGTAAAACTTGACAATTTAAGTGCTTGTTGCTAGGCCTATTTGAATAAAGAATATTTTGACTGACTATAAAAAGTGTCCCTTCATTTCAGTGAATGCAGTGTAACCAAAGTTGTAGATGTCGCTTTAGGCATGGTCTGACCGAGTGCGCCTACGCACCGCCTTGTCTAGTCACAGGTACAGTCACCAGCGGTCGAGTCGCAGCTTCACATTATCTCCATTTTTAGGGTTCCGTACCCAAAGGGTAAAAACGGGACCCTATTAACTCCGCTGTCCGACTGTCCGTCTGTTCGTCTGTCCGTATGTTCGTCTGTCCGTCTGTCCGTCACCAGGCTGTATCTCATGAACCGTGATAGCTAGGCAGTTGAAATTTTCACAGATGATGTATTTCTGTTGCCGCTACAACAACAAATACTAAAAAGTACAGAACCCTCGGTGGGCGAGTCCGACTCGCACTTGTCCGGTTTTTTGTAGTCATTATGGGGCAACTCAGAAATCCCAACAAAAATGGCCATTCCGTACAAAATACCGAAATATGATTCACCCTAATCTATGAAACACCTGATATTTTTTTTATTTTTTATTAAATACAGCAACTATCCTTACAGGTAACCCTAATACAATAATAGTGCCTTAACCATAAATTAAAAATAATCCTTATTACTACTTAACTAAATAATTATAATTAAAAATTCGATATATTACAATCCCTTATTATACATTACACAACACATAATATATGGGTCATTCTCAAAAAATATGTTTACGGTTTTATTGCCGCGACTCATACAAAATGTATGAAAAGAGTCATGGTAATTAGACGCAACCGCAGAATGACCCATTTAATTTTATCAAAAAGTCTTAGCGATGGTATTTTCGCAAATAAAGAAGCTTGCTGGCCTCAGATGTACCTAAATAAATGAAAAATACAAAACATACACTACAGGAAACTGTATACAAAAGTAAGTAAAGTGACTTAGGCCAAAATTAAAGAGATTCATTAAATACCTAGCCTATAATTATCATTGTAAGAATATCATTTGAGTTCTTTGTCTCTGACTGTACAAGTGTGTTGTAAATATACATAGGTAATACATATTATGACGAGCAGAAGCTGTTAATATTGTAATTGCACTAATAATCGGAGATCTTGGCCTACTTTACATTTATTTATAAAACATGCGTACCTACAATTTTTCTTTTATTTTTTTAACTAGCGACCGGCCCCGGCTTCGCACGGGTTACACAAAACCTTTACAATTTATACAGTAAAACCTTCCTCAAGAATTACTCTATTGATAGGTGAAAACCGCATTAAAATCCGTTACGTAGTTTTAAGATCTAAGCCATGGAGACTATATAAAGGAGCCAAATCTCTATGTATGAAAAGTGTCCATCAAAAAATAGTAATTAGGCGGCGCCACCATTCACCGAAATACTACCAAAAACAACCTACGTAATTTGGTCGGGTTATTTGTTGCCTTATATGGTTCATGTTATGAGCCTGTCCCAGAGCCTAACTAGCGCCACCGGAGAGATTAGGAACTATTATTTAAAGCTGAAAGCGGTCACTTTTGCAACAATTCTGGCATAAGAGATTGGCATCCTTTCTATACCATCCATAATCTAAGCATACATAGGGTCAGACAGACAGCGGAAAGCGTACTTTGTTTTATACTATCTAGTGATGATATTTTTATAGCTACAACCAATGCTAAGTGCCAACAAGTGGGTTTTGACACTTTTAACGCAATGTTTGCCTAATAAAGACTAAAATGGAATGTCTAGGAGTATAAAGTAATGTGGGACGCACAATTATACAATTTGCTAATATATTTTATCTGAGTATAATAACGGTTTTTATATTAGGTATTAGGATTCCGTGGGTACTTTAAAAAAACCCTGTGTCTGCTTGTCTAGCCTTCCGACCTATTGAGTTGAAATTTGATAGACATAAAGTTAATGACCTAAAAGCCGGAGGTGTAATGGATTTTAAACATGTTTTGGGGCTGAATAATTAGAAAACTGAAATAGAAATGAAATAGAACATATCAAATGAAAGCCCTTGTAAAAATATTTAAAGATATTTATTTCTTATGCTTGGGTTATTTATAGATACTTATGTAATATCTTTATAATGATACGCAATTAATTAATGCTTCATTCTTTATTTGCACTATATAAAAACGATCTTACAGTCAAGACGCCATATTGGAGAAGAGCGAGACCTACCACAGATTAGAGTGACCAGATGCACTTAAGGCTGACATACACGGGTATACCACACTCTCCCCCACCAGTTTTAAAGAGTTATCTGAAATGTTACGCTATTTTACGCTAGAACTTATTTCTAAAACAATATAAACTTTAAGTGACTGTACTTAAGTTTACACTTCTTTTGCTAACTAAACATAAACTACTTTATATTATTGTAGTTAACTTTTTACATCATTCTTATGTTTACTCTTGGCATCACACATACGTGCACATCCTAGAATGTCCTACGAGTATCTTATTCTAATAAACTAATGCTACAATTCAACATTTGATTGACATGTCTCTTCCATTTACACCCCTCCACGTCTATGATATACGTCGTGTTGGGAATCGATTCCTCCACTATAACTCCTTGTATCCAAGGTTGTCTGTTTTTCCTATAATCCTTAACCATTACCTTTTCTCCCACCACAAATTCTATGTTTCTACTCCCTGACGCCAGTTCCCTCTGCTTTCCTAACATATGTTGAGCTCTTTCTGTAACCGGCGGCGGTCTAAGCAGAGCGAACCGGGACCGGAGATCCCTATTGTACATGAGTGAAGCAGGCGTCACTCCTGTTGTACTATGTGGCGTTACTCGGTAATCGAAAAGGAATAAATTAATTGCTGATTGGATTGTATTTCCCCTGCTTTCTTTAATTTTTAAGACATGTTTTTTGAATATGTCCACAAATTTTTCTGCGGCTCCATTGGTCGCGGGGTGGTATGGTGGAGTAAAGGTATGTTTAATGTCTTTTAGCTTACAGAAATCTTTAAATTCAGAAGATGTAAAAGACGGCCCATTGTCAGTTACCAAGTGGACAGGGTAGCCATGACGTGCAAAAAGACTATTCAAAACCTCGATGGTACGAGATGAGGTTATCGAGTTCATTTCTATAATCTCTGGCCACTTACTGTAACTGTCAACCACCACTAAGTACATTTAATTGTAAAATGGTCCACAATAATCTGCATGAATGCGGTACCATACAGACGGAGCCACCGGCCACGATTTCTGATGCCCCTTAGTGGGATTATTTCGAACTGAAAGACAAGCAAGACAATTATTTGTGATTTTTTCTATTTCTGTATCTATCCCTGGCCACCAGAAGTAAGAGCGTGCCAGCTGCTTCATACGTACAGTACCGAAATGACTTATGTGTAATTCTGATAAGGTTGCCTGTCTTAATGACTCTGGTATGATGATTCTGTAACCCCAGAAAAGGCAACCTCTGTCAAAACTTATTTCAGTTTTCTTATTACCATAGGTTGACAATTCTTTGTCTGTCATTAAGTCAGGCCATCCGTCCATGGTGTATCTTATAACTTTGGCTAATGTTACATCTTTTCTGGTTGCCTCTTGTATAGATTTCCAGTCTAAATCATTAATTTCACAATTTTGAATATAATAAATATTACTTATCTCTGCATCGGTACAAATAGGATGCATAGGCTCTTGATTTTTATTAATGAATATAGAGGTGCGTGATAAAAAATCAGCTGGATTCTTATCAGTTTTAATGTGTCGAATTTTGTAGTTGAATGCTGACAAAAAAATTGCATAATGTTGCAGCCTTTTTGCTGCCATTTTAGGAATGGCTTTAGTTGGGCCAAAAATGCGTACTAAAGCTGCACTATCAGTTTCCAACTCAAAACTCCTACCATATGTATAATTATAGAATTTTGTCACACCAAACACTACAGCCATAGCCTCCTTGTCTATAGTAGAATATTTAATCTCTGTCTCATTAAGTTTTTTACTTGCACAAGCAATTGGTTTTACTACTCCGTTCCTGTCTCTATTTGAAATTACTGCGGCCAAGCCTGTGTCTGATGCGTCACAACTTAGAATTAAAGGTAAGTTAGGGTCGTAGTGGGTTAAATTTTCCATGCTAGCTAGCTTATTTTTTATCATTACAAAGGCATCACCACATTGAGGTGTCCACTTAAATTTATTTTCTTTGGTACATTCATATAGTGGTGTCAATATGCTGGCCATGTCTTTTAGAAAACGAGAATAATAGTTAACTTTGCCTAAAAATGACCTTAACATTGTTACATTTGTGGGTGGTGTGGCCTGCAACAATGGTTCTATATTATCTTTATTTACCCGTATACCATTGCTGTCAATCGTAAAACCAAACACATCAATGTTTTTTTCAAAGAATTTACATTTTTGTATTTTTAACTTAAATTCACTTTGTTGTAGCCTTGCTAAAACCTTAGACAAGGTGTCTACTGCATCCTGGAGATCTTTACCACTAATATAAATATTATCTATAAATACTGCAATATTTGGAATATCTGATAATTTTTTACTCATGAGCCGCTGAAAAGAGCCCGGTCCTGTGCTCACACCATAAGGCAGGTAATTATACCTGAATGTGCCCACTTCTGTAACAATAACTGTACAATCTTTTGAGGCTTCGTCTAATGGTGCCTGATGATATGCCTCTTTCAGGTCCAGCTCGCAGAAGTATTTTCCATTATTTAGGGAATTGAATATTTCTTCTACATGAGGCAATGGAAAGTGATCCACCTCTAAATGTGGGTTGACAGTTAATTTGTAGTCTCCACATAATCTTACCGAACCATCTCCCTTTAAAATTGGAACCACGGGTGTACCCCACTGACTGGTTTCCACAGGTTCAATTCTCCCATTTTGTAAAAGTCTAGAAATTTCAGCTTTTACCTTGTCTTGGAGTGCAAATGGATCTCGGCGTACCGGCAGGCTCTTTGGTTTGGCATCTTTTTTTAATTTGAGGCTGATGGTTTCACCTTTGACATTGCCCCATCCTTCACTAAATACTTCTGCGAACCTTTTCTTTATTGTAGCTCTGGCTTCTGAAACATTGTGAAATTTTTTATTTACTGTATTTGTTTCATTTGACAATACAAATTTGGGCGGCCATAATCCAAACTCCTTTAACCAGTCTCTCCCAATAATACATGGTGTGTTCTCAGTAACAAAACTATTTAATTGTTTAGTTACATCATTCAATGTTACTGTCAAGTTATCTAATATACCTAACGGTTGTGATATCTTTTGATCAAAATTTTTAAATAAAACATTACATTTTTTTATATCCTTATGAGGTAATAACATTTGTTGCTGTTTCAATGGAATAATGGTAACATCAGATCCTGTGTCAAGCTGAAATTCGACCATACAACCCTCAACATTAAGACTTAGCATATGAGGAGGCACTTTACTTACATTTACATAGTACATTTGGTACTTATCCACTTTTAAGGTTTCAGATGCTTCCTCGGTTTCCTCTTTCTCTATACTGTTAATTTTGAAACTTTTCTTCTTGGGGCAGACCTTAAAAATGTGTCCTTGCTGTCCGCATTCCGAACAGTATTTTTGGCGCAGCGTACACTCTGAACGCAGGTGATTATCACCCCCGCAGCAGAAACACCTAGTACCTTTATTCACGCTTGTTTTCCTTCTTGTTTGTAGTCCTTTGAATGCCTTGTTTTTGTTTGTTTGCTGATAGTAAACACTAGCTTCCACTTCTGCCTTCTGGCCTGTTTCTTTTAATGCTGCTTCTACAGTTCTTGCCAAAGTAATGTAATCTTCTAATGTCTGATTTGTATCCGCCTTTAGTAATTCAAATTTAATAAGTTTGGAGTGCACACCGTCAATGAATTTTTCTTTTAATTGATCCTCGGAGTCCTTAAATTGACATTTGCTAGCTAGCTTCCGAAGTTCTGTCATATAATCCTCTATTTTTTCATTTGGGAGCTGATTCCGATTACGGAACGTCGCACGTTCCAAAATAATGGACTTTTTTTGTACGTATTTGTTTTTTAAAATCGTAGTAAGCTCCGAATAAGAGTGACTTGCTGGTTTTTTGGTGCTACACAGAGACGTCAAAATTTCGAAAACCTGTGGTGTTATTTTTGTTAACAACAGAGGCACTTTTTTCTCCTCTGGCACGTCGTTTAATGCAATACAGCATTCTAATTGTTGTTCAAAACATTCCCATTTAGTGCCATCAAAGGGTTGTAGTTGTAGATTTAAATGAGTTGTGTGTGACATTTTGGTTTTGCTCACGTTTATATTTTGTTTGTTTTTGCAATATTTGACTAATAATTGCCGAAATTCGTCGACGGTTTGCTTTTCATCAAATTTGATTTTAAACTCAATCAAGTATTCTTGTAATTCAATTCTTGACAATTTATAAATCCATCCGGTTTTGTCAAATGTTATGTTCACAGCACTTCTGTCTCTGTTGTCCGTAGAATCACTTTTCTCACTTTACTCAGTGTCCGACATTGAATTTAAAATTGTCTTCGTCGCTTCTAAGCAAATATCATTGTGGCACGCGTTCACAGATTTCGTGTTTTTCTCAAAAGGCGGCCGCCATTACGCACAACAAAGCAGACCGACTTCACAGCGTCTATTTTGCAATTTTGTCACTGTAATGTCTTTTTCACTTTTATCACTCGTTATTAATTAAAACTGTGATGATTTGTCGTTCGTCAATCTCGTCGCCACTGTAATATCTTTATAATGATACGCAATTAATTAATGCTTCATTCTTTATTTGCACTATATAAAAACGATCTTACAGTCAAGACGCCATATTGGAGAAGAGCGAGACCTACCACAGATTAGAGTGACCAGATGCACTTAAGGCTGACATACACGGGTATACCACAACTTACACATCAAGACAAAAATCATCCTTCACAACCTAATTTCCCTTCCTACAAAAAGAATACTAATCCTCATAGACACTTCTTTAGCAACAGAATGGTCAACGCTTGGAACAAACTCCCAGAGGATGTAGTAGCGGCCCAAAGTGTCAATGAGTTTAAGAATAAATTAGATAAGCACAAAGCGAATTCTACTCAACACTGAGAACTCGGTTTATGACTCTGGATACAGGCATTATCAGTTGTTTAAACTGCCTGCCTGCATTATAAATAATAAATAAATAATTTCCCTTCAGGCAAGTTATAATAGGAATCTAGTGCAACATCTAAGAAGGTATTTCAAGCCCTAGGGCTGTAAATAATGCATTAGTGTTAGAAATCCCAAGTTGCAATGCATCACGAGTTGCTTCACTCATCGCTCGAAGCGTCGGTAATTGTTACAATAAACATACTATTATAATAAGAGCATTTTGATACATATCTGCTTCGGTTCAATCGGATTATGATTTAGTAAGGTGAGTTTTATTCACATTTGGAAAGGCAACATTTTGCCACAAGCGATTTGAAGCCATAAATTAGGCTTCATGTTTTATTTTATTATTACAAGTACCTAGGTATATATATATATATATATATATATATATATATATATATATATATATATATATATATATATATATATATATATATATATATATATATATATATATATATATATATATATATATATATACCTATAATGTCATTTTTCTATCATCCTTGTTAAACTTTAAAATTGTATAAGTAACAGACCATCTGTAACTTGTGTTCACAACCAACCTTTGCTGCATTGCTAGAACTGGCGGTGGTTTATTCCCTGATCCCTATAAGACAGGTTTACCTAGTTTAGGGCTCAGGACACTATTCCTAGGCTGTCTAACAATAGAATAGAATACTCCTCAAAATGTAATTCTACTTTGTAATAAGCTGCATTTTTGATACACAAATAAATCATTTTTCATTTTCAATTTCATATATAATAATATGTATCTTACTCGATTTTAGTCTATTTTGTAAAGCGCAGATGTGACCTGTTTCATAAAACTCGAAACTTGATTGTAAAAGAAGGGTAAACAGACCTTACTACATCTTGTGAAAAACCATGCCATGTTAAGGATGACTCACGTTAGACCGGGCCGTGTCCGGGCCGGAGCTTCCGGCGCTTACTTTTCTATGACATCAAAGGAACCTATGTGGAACCTATCCTATTGATAGACTGAAAACATAAGGATACCATACTGATACAAACCTTCATACTCATTAGCAATAAAAATAAACAACTTTGTTTTTATTTTTTATTTGTTAACAACTAAAGGATGACTCACGCTAGACCGGCCCGGGCCCGGGTCGAGGCGCCTGTCACGTCATTTTCTATGACGGCTGATCGGTGATCACGTGATGCTTTCCATAGAAAAGTAAGCGCCGGAAGCTCCGGCCCGGACACGGCCCGGTCTAACGTGAGTCATCCTTTACATGGCAGAGAATATTTCCTTCACTATTTGTTTGACACTTAAAACCATGGAGACTGTATAAAGGAGCCAAATCTCTATGTATGAAAAGTGTCCATCAAAAAACAGTAATTAGGCGGCGCCACCATACACCGAAATACTACCAAAAACAACCTACGTAATTTGGTCGGGTTATTTTTTGCCTTATATGGTTCATGTTATACTCATGTCCCAGAGCCTAACTAGCGCCACCGGAGAGATTAGGAACTATTATTTAAAGCTGAAAGCGGTCACTTTTGCAACAATTCTGCCATAAGAGATTGGCATCCTTTCTATACCATCCATACTTAAAACTCTTTAAAGTGGCAATCCGTCAATAAAGTAATTTATGTCACAACTCGGGTATGGCAGATCTAGTTTTCTTGGACAATGCTTTCAAAAAGCCAAAACACCTTCTGAAAATGCGTAGACCTTCGGCTAAGTACCCGGTTCCAAAAGCTAGCGTAGGCAGTTTATTTGGCAATGCAATTCAGAACAAAAAAATCCTTTATCGGCGATCTACGACTCCCTTTCATCTGCCGATCCACTTAGCCGACAAAGGAGCAATTATGGCAATGATGAAAGCTATTGTTGAATTGGTCAACCCCTGCAACAGACTACGACTTATAGACACCGCTTTATAAAACGGTTACGAATACCGTCAGGCACCTACACAAGAGGTTACTTGTAGGTAAAGACGTCCACAGCTGGACATAGGCCATCTCCATAACGTCCGGTCGTGCGCTGCCCTCATCCAAGCTCCTGCGATCTTAACCAGATCGTCGGACTATCTTACTGTGGCTCTTTTTCTGCTGCGTTTTCCACGCCATTCAGTTGCATTCAAAACCATTTTTTTCACAACACATTTAGCATGAGACTGCCACATGCGATGCCGATGTGCTGCACAGAGTAAATGCCGGCTGGATGAAATGGCGATCGTTGTCAGGTGTCCTCTGCGATTGTAGAATGCCCATTAGAACCAAGGGAAAAGTATACAAAACTTGTGTCAGACCCGTACTACTCTACGGCGCAGAGTGTTGGACAACAACTTGTGCGCACGAGGCCAATATTCATGCCGCTGAGATGAAAATTCTCAGATGGGCAGGCGGCGTCACGAGGCTAGATAAAATTAGAAATGAATATGTTAGAGGCAGTTTCAAAGTCACCCCAATTCCAGACAAACTCCATGAAAGCCAACTCCGATGGTACGGGCATGTAATGCGTCGAGAAAAAGATCACCCGGTAAAAATTGCTCTAGAAATTGACACGGGCAAACAACTACCAGGACGCCCAAAAGCCACCTGGTGGAGAAACCTAGAGAAGAAATCGCAAAAAATACCAGCAACCTACTTTGACAGAGCCAAATGGCGAAAACATATTCAGAGGGCCGACCCCAAGTAAATGGGAAGAGGCACGGAGAAAGAAGAAGAAGACATATTATTGTCCTATAAAACAAATGTTCGTTTGACATTTATAATTCTTTCTATCACTGATTTCGAATCCCATTCCCATTCCAAATTGCGCTCAGAAACCAAAGTACCTAGCTTTACTTGACTGTCACTAAGCTCAAGTAAGACTTAGCCGGACACATTTGCCGAATGTCAAACGACTTGAGCCAATAACATGTAGTGCCGCTGCCGAATCAACCAATAAGCAAATTAAGCACTTGCTTAGGGGCACCACTATTTCAGGGCTTAATTACATCCTATTTACTACCAAAGAGACAGATCGCGTAGCTAGTTGATGGCTTAGGAGATCAAAATGTCTTAATCCGACACTGGTAACATTGCACTCGGGAGATAATCTGCTGAAATAGTGACCGCAAGTCTTTTGCTTCATCTAGTAGAAGTGATCTGTAACTCCTACAGTCCATACACCTACAAGATGGTGCAATATTGCAATTGTGATTCGGAGATGCATCTCAATAGAACAAATGGAACAATTAGTTTGACCAAATATGGAAACTACTGGAAGATTATTTATGCACATCATATATTGTACACTCGTAATTATTACAAAGACAACTCTGTCTGGCAATTCGCTATAGGCAGTAGATACACGCTATGTTGAATCGCGTTTTAGCTTTAATTTTACTTTACTATTGTTAATCAAAATGTCAGATGTATATTGTCAAAAACTGTCAGTCACAGATAACAATCCGCCATTTGATTTGCCTTCAAAATATTAAAAGGCTGTGAAAACTGGAGCGACCGCGCGATAAGTAACAAGCTGGATATAGCTGTATCTGTCTGATCCATCGGCTGTCGTTGTCGATACGATAAGATAACGACAATAAAGGTATTACGAATGGCACAGTCAAAATATATTACTCAGCAGTACTGAGGTTTTACTGTTGGAAACGTTGAAACATCTAGGAAACAATTTTAATAACAAAACTTCCGTGTAATATTACACGTGTAATATATATTAAATACTACCTTTTGCCCGCGACTTCGTCTGCGTGGAATTAGTAATTTGGGTACCTTAATTCTTAAACAAATCTGCTTTTTAATCCACCCTTTTTTCACCCCCAAATTGGCCCACACTATACATTTCCACCCCATTTTTACACCCTTAAGGGATGATTTCGGGGATAAAAGTTATTCTATATCCTTTCCCACAACTTAAACTATCCCCATACCAAGTTTCATCTAAATCGGTTCAGCGGTTATTGATTCCCCATACAATTTTCCACCCCCCTTTTCACCCCCTTGAGGGGTGAGTTCTGAGATAAAAAGTATCCTATGTCCTTCCCCGGGACTCAAACTATCTGTATACCAAATTTCAACTAAATCGGTTCAGCGGTTTAAGCGTGAAGAGGTAACACACAGACAGACAGACAGACTTTCGCATTTATAATATTAGTATGGATGTCTAGGAAACAATTGACAATCCAAGTGGGTTGTAGGTTGATTTGATTAGTTTAGTCGTCATCGCCGAAAATTGTCGTCACTCGTAAGTCCCTGCCGCTTCTTTCCACCATCGCGACAACATTTCCAACTCCACCACTTAGATGGTCAGTCCTCAACTGCGCGTTTCAGAAATGTCCTGCCTCGCACAGCTAAACTGTAGAATGAAGTGTCGCCCACGGTATTTCTAGACCTATACGATTTTCTGAAAACCTTCAAGAACTCCCATCTTAAAGGCCGCAACGCACTTGCAACTCCTTTGGTGTTGAGGTGTCCATGGGGGACGGTAATCGCTTACCAACAGGCGATTCGTCTGCTCGTTTGCCTCCTGTATCAAAACAAAACGGTAACATTAACATGTTATGTATTTGACTGTAATTTGTCATAGGCTTGTACATGTACTATAATCAAAAAGACACGATTCCCTCCACTGTACTAGACCGAGCTATTTCCTAATGATTCTACTCTTAGTACGTTTTAGTACACTACACGCGAACGAAACAGAATGGGAGCGAGGACCGAGAGGTGACAATGACAGCAAAGCGATTCGAGTGATCCGACTCATCCGACCGAACTAAAACTAAACGTCGACTCTCTCTGTGTACTAAAAGACCGAACTAGTACAGTTGTGAGACTGTACTAGTAAATGTTGGAAGCGATCTTTTCAGAGAACGAGCATGCTCAACTCTATTTGTCATACAATAACTATTAGATTTCAAACGGTCCAGTCTTTATACTGAACATAAATCTTGTATCGTAGTCACGCCGCCGGCGCCGGCGCCGCGGGCTTGAAGATCGGTAACTCAGATTTAGTGCATTGAGAACTATTATTTTATTATGTTCTCAACTCGTTCTTGTTTAAACTTGATCTGTCTCCTTTTGAAAATAATCAATTTGCTATTAATAGCAAACCAAATTATTAAATTAAGGCATGTGTGAATTTTTGAATTTAATTTATTACCATTAATATTTGTTTAAGTACTTTATTGATTATATTAAAGGTACTTATATTTGAATTTGTTTCTGTTTTTATAACGTTGACATGTAATTCTCATACTGTAAGTGTGACGAATAATGTATAATATAAAAACATTACTTGTAAGCGCCTTAGTTTATTAGACTGTAAGCTTATTTGTAAATAAAATTGATTAAATATGATAAAAATTTTGAAGTCGTTTTTTTAAGGTTAATTTTTATTATCGAAGTAGATACAGTATATAGGTAGTTAGACAGGGAAGTCGACTTTTTTATTTAGTCGTATGGCATATTACAATTCGTGGTCGCTTTACAAATTTACAAATTAATAATTAATATTGCGCTAGGGTTGAACTGTTTACTTATGTTATTATTGTAATAAAACGAATGTTGCGAATCAACCATATTTATTAATAATTAATATTGCATTGCGATACAGCGGTGAAATGCCGCCAGCATCCTTGGTACAATGCCTCAAGGGCCTATTTTAGATTTAAGCTAGTTATTAATTTCGTTTACGTAGTACCACTGTATATATCTTGTATGTAAATAAATGTTGTTAATTTTATAATTAGGTTCTTCACCCAATTGAGTGCCCAAAAAGGAAGTACACAGGAGATCCTCTGGACTTACTTAAGCTAAGCGAAAACGCAGCCCACTGGGAAAGTGGACTAAACAGATAAAAATCTTCGCCCAGCAGTGATACTCGTTCAAAATAATAGTCTGTTATTATCAAGTTTACATGATATGCGATACCATAATCATGATTACCATACCAATAAACCGTGAAATTTCACATTACGTCACTCGGAAGAGGAAACATCACTCATATAATCGATACTCGTGCGGCCATTGCAGTGAGGCCGGTGAGCGTTGCCAATACGCTAATTGTATTTTAATAGCATTTCAGTTAAAATGATAAATAAAGGATGACTCACGTTAGACCGGGCCACGGAAAGGACCACGTGATCACCTGTCATGTCATAGAAAAGTAAGCGCCTGAAGCTCCGGCCCGGACACGGCCCGGTCGTGGCCCGGTCTAACGTGAGTCATCCTTAAGTAGCGTAGAACTCCTTAGAACTAATAATAAAACTAAAATGCAAAAAATAGTAAGTAGGTAGCGCCATTTACAACAAAATGATAAGATACGCGGGACATTTGGGTAAAAGAATAATAGATCAAAAGACATTCACATATGTTATTTATTTATTATTTATTTATTTATTTATCTAGTTTGTTTAACTATTTGTATAATGAAGTGATGCCCAGCATTGGTACTATACAAATTTCTTTCACGATGTTTTCTGCCGCCGAAAAGCACCAGGAACTTATACAGAACAGAAATAAAAGATCCTCATAGAATTTAAATGTACAATAATTGTAAGGAATCGAATGGTACCGTAAAATATATATTTACCCTAATAGACTACAATTATAAATTAAATAAATAACTACCTAAACATAGAGTATAAAAATTAAAATTATATATTTATTAAATGTACATATTTATTACTTGTAAATGTGCAAAACCATTTCGCGCATTTACGTCGTTAGATACGCTCAATAACTCGTACAGCAATAGACATTGTAGCCAACCATACTTAATTCAGATTTATAGTTCCTAATCGTATTATTAAATGTGCACATCTATTGCTCAACGTGTCACAATTAACTCATACAAATGTAAAGTCCTTAAGATAATGCATTAAGGTTGTAAATTGCTTGTTTTTAAATAAGTAAATGGATCATGGAAACACCATGAGAATCTAGAACAAAGACTCCTAAAAGAATTGCGCTTCTGTTGTAAGCGTGGTACATCATGGAAATATGTTTCCATAAACAAAGGACATTGTTTTTGTGCGATTGTGGCGATACGGTATACACAGGATATTTATTAGCCAGAGATAAGATTATTTTTTATTTCTTGTTGTCGACTTTAATGTCTGAAAGGTTGAATTGAGACTTCGTAGACCAAACAAAAATAAACAAGTAATTTAAAGAGCGTATTCCCATCTCAAAGGCCGGTGGTACAGGTGTCCATGGGCGACGGTAATGGCTTACCATCAGGCGATTAGTCTGCTCGTTTGCCTGCTGTGATAAATAAACAGCAGTTAAATAAATGTATTCTTTTCTTAGTGGATTCAACCTGATTCTACTCTTCTTCTTCGACCTAGCGTTTTCCCGGCCTAGCGCCAGGGTCCGCTTTCCTACTCAATCTTCTCCACTTTGCCCAGTCTTCGGCATCCTCAGGTGTGAGATTGTTCTCTTGCATGTCCGCTACCTGAGGAGTAAATAAATAAAACAAAAGTCATCAACGGCGTTTGGCTAAATAGGTCTGCACTGCACTTCGTTTCGGGTGGACAATGATGTATTTCTGTTGCCGCTATAACAACAAATACTAAAAACAGAATAAAATAAATTTAAGTGGGGCTCCCATACAACAAACGTGATTTTGTGCCGTTTTTTGCGTCATGGTACGGAACCCTTCGTGCGCGAGTCCGACTCGCACTTGGCCGGTTTATTTTATTTATTATTTCGGTTCAGTCACTCAACCACACTAAAAGCAACCGTAATTGTAGAAAAAGCGCAGGAGATGGGTCAAACACATTTCAAGAAAGGGTCACTTGTGTGGACAAAATATTAGAAGTTAACGACACGGGTACTTAATTTCACGTTTATTCTTATTGCAGTCTCAAGTCGTATTACAAATATTAAGTGTAAGGGTGCAGTTCAAAAATTATCTTTTGGTTCTCTTAACTTTGCGATGTCTTCAGGAGTTAACCATACAATACAATAAAATGTGTAGGTATGACGCAAATGCACACAAGTATTATTTATGTCAACGTGAGTTCAAAGTTCGTATGATGCTCCCGGTATGTACAGATCATTTGGAAATCGTTTGTTAACTCTCTGATATAACAACTTACGGCTTAGCTATTCTCTTTTTCTTCCTGCCCTTATCCCACGTTATGTGGGGTCGGCACAACATGTTTTTCTCTTCCATTCTCCTCTATCTTTCGTCACCTCAGCACTCGCTCCTCCTTTCTTTCTCATATCCTCTTTCCCACAATCCATCCATAGTTTTTTGGGTCTACCATTCATTCTCCAAACATTCATCCCTAACATTCTTTTGCCTATATGGTATTCATCCCTCCTCATCACATGCCCATACCACGCTAACCTACTACTTCTCATCTTCTCCGTTACTGGTGCTACTTTCAAACTTGCCCTAATATACTCATTCTTAATCCGATCCTTTCTCATCACTCCACACATCCATCTCAACATTCTCATTTCCGCTGCGTGCACTCTTACGGCTTAGCTATTATAGTAGGTATATAATTATTAAGTATGTTAGTAAATACTCGAGTTTTTTCGTGTGAAAACAATTTCTGCTTACAATTGCCTAAAACCGCACAACGTTGCCAAATGCCTAAATGTTACATAAACAACTTACACGCATCTATGTCTTACATCTGAGATAAGCCGTGGGATCCTACCATTGTTGACACAATCAGCTGACCTGTTGTATCCCTTATTACTACGAGATAAGATCTTCCAATGCTCAGGTAATTGTTGCTGCTACAGTCGCTATCAGATATATCTGAGGCCGAAGATGCTCAAAATATCTGTACACGCACTCTGGCGCCTTGACAATAGAGGCGTGTTCAGATATTTGTGAGCACCTTGGCCGCTCCGATATATCTGATGGCGACTATACATATCTGATAAGGATGATTACAGGAAACACTGGACACTTGGAATTAAGTATAAACAAATTGGTTGAAACAATGTTGCTAATGCAATTTAACCTATTTTACTGCTTAAAGACTGGTTAATTGCTTAATTAAAATCAAAGACATGGTTAAAAATCTGATTGATTCTATTAGTAAAGCTAGATTTCCAAACGATCTTTCTCTACCCCTAAATAAAACCCTCATCCTGAGGGAAGAGATCCGAAATAAAAATATCCTGTCTTTCTTATACACTAAGCGCCACTTGCACCATCCCACTAACCCGGGGTTGACCGGTCAAACCGTTAACCCAGTGTCAAATTGTACTGGTAAACTTGGTTACTTCAGGTTAAACCGGTTAACCCCGGGTTAGTAGGTTGGTGAAAGTGGCGCTAAGGATAGGTATGTTGCCTAAATTGCAGCAAATCTGTTTTTGTGTGATCATTGTGATCAACACATACAAATTACAAACTTTAATAAGTATGACAACATTGACAACCGGTCTGGCCTAGTGGGTAGTGACCCTGCCTGTGAAGCCGATGGTCCTGGGTTCGAAGCTCGGTAAGGGCATTTATTTGTGTGATGACCACAAATATTTGTTCCTGAGTCTTGGGTGTTTTGTTTATGTATTTATGTATTTGTATATTTTATATATCGTAGTCTAAGTACCCACAACACAAGCCTTCTTGAGCTTACTGTCGGATTTAGTCAATCTTTGTAAGAATGTTCTATAATATTTATTTATTTTTTATTTATTTATTAAGTATTTTATATAGTTAAGTAACAGGATTATAGGTAAGATTTGTAAGTGTCTGGGTCTCTGGGAAGCGCTTAGTTAGGTATAAAATCAATCGTGTCAACTTGCAATACATAATTGTTAAGGAAAATTATCCCTGATTTTTATCATGTAGGTAATTCATTCGTATAATGTACAGAGGTATGTATCTTCACTGATGCTTCAATATGGCTTCCGATTTTTAAGTTCTTTCATTTATTTTAGCCTCACCTTGGCCTGAATTAAGCCATTAATTCAATAAACAAATGGGAAATGCTTACAAGTTGGGTTCCGTAGGCTATAAAAGAAACCCTTTGATTTAACGTTTAAAAATGTATTTTCTTTCTTACTTGATATGTCCTGTAACCTGTAAGTAAGCTGAAATAGGAAACAACACAGAACATATTTATTCATCAGGTACCCATACTCCATACTTATTATTGTATTCCGTGGTTTCCAACTTCTGTGGAAGGATATCTATAGATAAAAGAATCTTCAGAAATTCCTAGATAGTAAAGATGAAGATTGATATAATATTAGAATTAGGATATCGGTAGGTTCATCCATACTATCCATACTATATCCATACTATTCATACTAATTTCATACTAATATTATAAATGCGAAAGTCTGTCTGTCTGTCTGTCTATCTTTCTGTCTGTGTGTTCCCTCTTCACGCTTAAACCGCTGAATCGATTTAGATGAAATTTGGCATAGATATAGGTTGAGTCCCTGAGAAGGACATAGGATAGTTTTTATCCCGAAAATCATCCCTTAAGAAAGTAAAAAGCGGGGTGGAATTGAGATAATTAATGAACTGCCTGCTAATTTGTGTGCATAATATGCTCAAATTGAATAGCTATGAGAATTTTTCCAGGCGCTATACTTACTTTAGCTGCTGTTACTAAGTCCACGCAGACGAAGTCGCGGGCAAAAGCTAGTATAATATTTATTTTATTCAGAGCCCACTGTGTCCCACGGCTGGGCAAAGGCCTCCCCCCTCTTTTTCCACTCGTCTCTGTTTAATGCTATATCCGGCCAGCCTGTCAAGCAGGAGTCCAAGTTATCCCGCCATCGCCGACGAGGTCTGCGGGATCCCCGGTTAGACTCGTGGGGCTCCCACTCCGTGGTTAACTTGGCCCACAAGTCATCCGGCATTCGGCAGACATGACCAGCCCAGTCCCATTTCAACTTGGCCGCTTTCCGAGCTACGTCTATTATTTGAGTCTTAGAGCGCAGCGTGGTGTTTCGGACTCGATCTCTTAATTTTACACCTAATATGCTGCGCTCCATAGCTCTCTGGCAAACCCCGAGTTTGGACTTCTGAGCTTCCGTCAAGGACCAGGCCTGAGCACCGTAGGTGAGAACTGGAAGTACGCACATGTCCATAAGCCTACGCTTGAGTGACAGAGGTAGGTCTCCCTTCATCAGGTGTTTCATTGACCAATAGCTCTTCCAGGCGTTTTCGGTGCGTCTTTGGACTTCTTTGTCCTGCCGCGCCTGGAAAGAGACTATTTGGCCAACATAAAGGTATTCTTGGACATATGCGATGTGTTCTCCGTTTATCTCAATCCTACGTTTTGTGCTGTTAGTCATGACCTTGGTTTTTGACATATTCATCTTCAGTCCAATCATCAATCCTAATATTATAAATGCGAAAGTCTGTCTGTCTGTCTGTGTGTTCCCTCTTCACGCTTAAACCGCTGAATCGATTTAGATGAAATTTGACATAGAGATAGGTTGAGTCCCTGAGAAGGACATAGGATAGTTTTTATCCCGAAAATCATCTCTTAAGAAAGTAAAAAGCGGGGTGAATGAAGTGCCTGCTAATATGTGTGCAACTTACTATAGTTGCTGTTACTAAGTCCACGCAGACGAAGTCGCGGGCAAAAGCTATAAGTGTGTATATAAGTATGTATTTATATAATTATAATAACTACCGTACGTTAGCTTGAATTGGTAGTTGCAGTTAGTTGTATATTATAATTGTTGATGTATTATTATATTTTTTTTGCTTGGTAGTGACACTAGGGACCCTGCCTGTGAAGCCGATGGTCCCGGGTTCGAATCCCGGTAAGGGTATTTGTTTGTGTGATGAGCACAGATATTTGTTCCTGAGTGGTGTTTTCTATGTATGTAAATATTTATATCGTTGTCTGAGTACCCATAACACAAGCCTCCTTAGGCTTACCCTGGGGCTTAGTCAATCTGTGTAAGAATTTCCTATAATATTTATTTATTATTTATTTATTTATCGGTTCCTAAGAATCTACGCATCCTCGCATATCTGAAACAATAAAGATAGCTTTCGCTAAAAATTACAATACAATCAACAGAACACTTCACTTTACCCAAACCTCTGTCTTGTGCATTTTGGGCTCTATCGGAAAGATCGGACATTAGAGAAACTTCCACATCCGCGGTCAGAGGTCGCGCTAATAATGAAACAATTAGACGCTTGCGCAAACAATTTGACAACGCTAAAGAAGGCTATGGTTACCATCAGATTAGTTAAGACGGGATAAAATAAAGATTCGAGAAATTCAAGTTTTTTTGTAATGCATACAATGTAATTAGATTAGATTAGATTGAGATTAGAGATTAGAGAAGCGCTGGTGGCCTAGCGGTAAGAGCGTGCGACTTTCAATCCGGTTCAAACCCCCGCTCGTACCAATGAGTTTTTCGGAACTTATGTACGAAATATCATTTGATATTTACCAGTCGCGTTTCGGTGAAGGAAAACATTGTGAGGAAACCGGACTGATCCTAACAAGGCCTAGTTCCCCCTCTGGGTTGAAAGTTCAGATGGCAGTCGCTTTCGTAAAAACTAGTGCCTACGTCGATTCTTAGGATTAGTTGTCAAGCGGACCCCAGGCTCCCAGGAGCCGTGGTAAAATGCCGGGATAACGCGAGGAAGAAGGCATACAATGTAATTAGATAATGGTGGTACTTAAACCGATTAGCGTAGGTTCAAATGTTTTTTTTTAATATATAAGAAACCTAGTGGTAAAAAAAACAGCGATGCCAAAAGTCCAAAAAATAGGCATACTTTTTACAATGCCACAATTGTATTTATATTTTCATAAGCTGTTTTATGCTCAGTAATGTCATCTTACCTAAAACATACTTTTTGAAGCACTGAAAGTTGTTTCTATATGGGAGGCATTTTTTTTGACAAAAAGTCAAATTCACCAAAGTGAAAACACCTCAGAACTATCTCAATATGAACACAATCAGAATTTTTTTAGGTATTGTAAAAAGAGAATGTAAAGGTATGATTTGGTTTATATAATTAAAAATAATAAAATATTTTTAACTGGAAAATTTGGTAAAGACTGGCAAAAGACCGTGGACAAATTTTTTTAGGTAGGTACTGTGGAATATATAACGCTAAAAGTCACAGACAACCTAAGTTAGATTATATTTCTAATCGATAGCCACAAATTATTAAGGAAAAAGTGCTGCTTGAAACTGTACATTCATTTAAAAGATTTACCACATCATGCGTGGCCGGGTTTCATCGTGTACAGTCTTTACTGCCACACGAATGCTGGCATAGTCTAAGTGTCATAGATGGTCAAGTCTTTACTGTTTCATGCCAAAATTAACTCAAAGATTGATTAGGAGCCATAAACCAAAGTTGTTCGCGTTACTAATGAGGGCAGTGACCCTGAACCGCTGACAGACTCCCGCGCATCCGCGGCATCGCTGTCGCCAGCATAACAATACTTAGTTTATTGTACGCGGTCGGCAAAGGCCAACCTATACGTCTCTGGCTTGTCCACTGTTGGGTTCAGTACCCAAAGACACTCACAAATAGTTGTCCGTGAAACTTCCTTAATCACGAACACCCTAATGATTAAGTAGTAATGAGTGCAGTGACCCTGAACTGCTGACACAGACTCCCGCGCATCCGCCGGACCAGCGATAGCATAACAATACTTTATTGTACGCGGTCGGTAAAGGCCAACCTATACGTCTCTGTCGTGTTCATTTAATATTTGTTTTGGTACCGTTACTTAATTAAAAACATTACGTACCTAATGAAACGCTGAAATACATCATACATGTGGATAAAGCCCTGTTATTGAGGATCGATACAAAATAAAAATCTTTTCCATACCTTTATATCATCACTTCCTTTTTCTTCACCGAAATTCAAATTGAAGTTTGTCTGCCGCTTCTTTCCGCCATCTTCGCTCTACGCGACAATCTTTCCGCCATCGTCGCTCTACGCGACAATCTTTCCGGCATCAGCGCTCTACGCGACAATCTTTCCGGCATCAGCGCTCTACGCGACAATCTTTCCGGCATCATCGCTCTACGCGACAATCTTTCCGCCATCGTCGCTCTACGCGACAATCTTTCCGCCATCTTCGCTCTACGCGACAATCTTTCCGGCATCAGCGCTCTACGCGACAATCTTTCCGGCATCATCGCTCTACGCGACAATCTTTCCGCCATCATCGCTCTACGCGACAATCTTTCCGGCATCATCGCTCTACGCGACAATCTTTCCGCCATCTTCGCTCTACGCGACAATCTTTCCGCCATCGTCGCTCTACGCGACAACCTTTCCGGCATCAGCGCTCTACGCGACAATCTTTCCGGCATCAGCGCTCTACGCGACAATCTTTCCGGCATCAGCGCTCTACGCGACAATCTTTCCGGCATCAGCGCTCTACGCGACAATCTTTCCGGCATCAGCGCTCTACGCGACAATCTTTCCGCCATCGTCGCTCTACGCGACAATCTTTCCGGCATCAGCGCTCTACGCGACAATCTTTCCGGCATCAGCGCTCTACGCGACAATCTTTCCGGCATCATCGCTCTACGCGACAATCTTTCCGCCATCGTCGCTCTAGGCGACAATCTTTCCGCCATCGTCGCTCTAGGCGACAATCTTTCCGCCATCTTCGCTCTACGCGACAATCTTTCCGCCATCGTCGCTCTACGCGACAATCTTTCCGGCATCAGCGCTCTACGCGACAATCTTTCCGGCATCAGCGCTCTACGCGACAATCTTTCCGGCATCAGCGCTCTACGCGACAATCTTTCCGGCATCATCGCTCTACGCGACAATCTTTCCGCCATCGTCGCTCTACGCGACAATCTTTCCGCCATCGTCGCTCTACGCGACAATCTTTCCGCCATCGTCGCTCTAGGCGACAATCTTTCCGCCATCGTCGCTCTACGCGACAATCTTTTCGCCATCATCGCTCTACGCGACAATCTTTCCGGCATCAGCGCTCTACGCGACAATCTTTCCGGCATCAGCGCTCTACGCGACAATCTTTCCGCCATCGTCGCTCTACGCGACAATCTTCCCACACACCCTTTAAATGGCTAGCAGTCCTACCTAGTATTTCCGGACCAATATACGACGTTTCATCCTTCAAGAAAAGGGCGTTAGTGCTCGTATCTTAAATGGCGGCAACGCACTTGCGACCCCTCTGGTGCTGCAGGTGTCCAAGGGCGACGGTAATTTCTTATCATCAGGCAAATCGTCTGCTCGTTTGCCTCCTATAGCTATCATAAAAAAAATCCGTTTGGGAATTTGTCACAGACTTATGTTTGCGGTTTGCGGACATCTCCGGCATAGATGATTACATGTGTATTCCACATTTTTGTACTTATTGATGTAAGTATTACTTGCCTTTAATCGTATCACGACTCCCTTTGGTTACAGTCTACAATAATGAAACAAATTATACGCTAACCAACAATGTGAGATGCAATTAACCATATACATTTCAAGTGTAACGTATTGTGCAACGTTCTCATGGCATTTTGCGTATCATTAGCTGACTGTACTACATCTGATTACGCACGGCAATCAATTAATGTACAGTTCATCCTATCTTTGAACTTTAAATCGCTATTCTGTTATCTGAATATAATTTAGCCACCCAAAAACATGTCTGGCCATAAGCAGTGTGGGGTTCCGTACAATTACAAAGAAATATAAGTTAATAATTAAAAACTTATGAGCCCTTTTGCACAAATCAAATCTTAAATCTGTGGACGCAAGTACGAGCGTTCGTGCCCTGACCCTTCGCGTTGGAGGGTCTGACATCTTTTGACCAGAATCGGAATCATAAACTTCACATTTACGCCTCACGACAACAATTCTGACGGCGTCTATGCTGCCCCCTGTACTCTCCGCGCGCGAATTCCGTGCACGGCTGAGGAATGTTATGAATGTTGGGCGTCATGAGTAGTGTCATTTTGTACGTACGGCCGCGGCTGGCCGCGGCGCACACCCTCCCATTTCCTCGGCCTCCGAATGCACGGAATTGGCGCGCGGACAGTAGTTTATGCACGCTTCCTATAGTTATTTGGTTGTTAGTATAGAATCGCCAAAGCGAGACTGTATTCGGATTGCAAGTGCAACGCTGCTGGCGTTGCTGGGTCAGCTTTGGGGCAGCGGGTTTGAATTAAATTTGAGTGACGGATTAAATTTAATTAAATTTGAATGTTCCAACAGCAACATCAGCAACTCAATTTAAAGAGATAAAGATAAAGAAAGATAAAAAGGGATAAAGAAAGTTTACGTTTATTTATTAAGAAAGTTTATTTATTACGAAAAACAAGAGTGAATAGGCTGTTGTTACTGAACCGGTGAGCTTCATCTTAGGCCCTGTCTTCACTTTCCATCAGGTGTGACTAGGGCCAATCGCCGATCAGTTTATAATAATTGAAAAAAATACAGTGACATCGCTCATTTTCCTCTGCTGCAACACTTCACTAGCAATGCTTCAGTGATTTGACTGATTTGTAGTTTTAATTCAATGTCGTAACGTAACAACCTACAAGTGTAAGTCGGTTGTAAAAATGTCAAACAGCGAGATAAGCCGTGGGAACAGGCAGATTGAGATCGTGCGTGATACAGTGATGCAAATTAATTTATTGTTGGGAACCATTCTTTGACAATTGGATTTCGATTGGGTGCCGAAACCCGAAACCAGGGTTAGGTACAGTTAAATAATTTAATTTTCGCATAATTAAGCAATAGACCATTTGCTGACAACCACGTCTGCAATTGGTCACAAGCCTAATGGATTTTTAAGGCTGGTCATAAGAGCTGGCACCAACTAACGCAGTCGTGTCATCCGCAAACAATACAGACAAGCCAGCTCCAATGCTCGATGGCAGATCGTTAACAAATAACAAAAACAGGTGGTGTGGTGGTGTGGTGGTGTGGTGGTGTGGTGGTGTGGTAGTATGGTGGTGTGGGGGTTACCAGCAGGTGTGGTGAAAATTTATTTGACCGTACTACCTACCGTATTTTGTTGTTGAACTGCGCTTTATCGTAGTATGTTGGATTTCGTGCAATAATCATTTCTATAACCTGATAAGGATGTAATCTGATAAAGTAGCCAACAATAGTAACCGGTGCGAGACTTATTTATTTACTAAATCAAACCGTGCTCTGAAAAAAACGAAAGACCAACATAATATGAAGCACTTCTCGTCTCTCGATTTAGCAGTATGAATTAGGCTGCCATCTGACTTTTAACTCCAAAAAAAATATTACTATCTATCATATTAAAATAAAACTATGAAAACGGATTATATCGCGTATATTGAATTTATAATACATCCCGACGTTTCGAACCCTTTACAGCGTTCGTGGTCAACGGGTGACTGAGGAAAAATTACAAAGTGCAAAAATACCCACATACTAAAAATAATGAACAATCATAGTCTATAAACTTTAAGGCTGGTTGTACATGCAAAATCGGTTCATAAGGCTAGTTATACACTACAATTATTTTCAAGTAAAGAATGTAAAGATATATATACGCGATAAAAACTACGCCGGCTCCAACCCTACACCACGGACCCGAGAAGATTTAATTCCCTCCTAAATTGTAGGAGGGTATCCCAATATGGGACCGGCAACAAACTCGGCGGGACACATCTTTTCAAAACATATTATACTCAGAATGTCCAACATCATCCAACACTAAGGTCTCACAGTCTATGTCTCGCTTGCTCCTTTATCAGATGGACTACAGGATCCCAAGCTGGTGGTAGAGAAAAGCCATCCGTTTTCATAGTTTTATTTCATGAGTAACTATAGCGGTAACCGAAGACAATATTATGTCAATCATATTATTTATTCGCTTTATTTAGATGTTTTACAGTAGGATATAAAGCATACTCGACATAAATATAAACCAAATATTAATATTAATATAATTTAATGATATGATAACACTAGGTAAACATCGAGGTGTACAAAATATTTACTAGAGTTAGACCAAGTGAAGTCTGCAACGATTTTGATAGCACACGCAGTGCAAGTGTTAATACCTACGTCATAATTTCATAGAAGTTTGACGTTTAAAATAACACATGCACTGCGTGTTCTATCAAAATCGTTGCAGACTTTTCTTGATCTAACTAAAAACTTTTTGTTAACTTCGTTAAAAGAAAAAGAGCGAGTGCAATATATTTTGGACTTCTTGGAGCCTAGACAAGAGGATAATCGTCGATGGAGAACCCTAATAGAAACTGAAATAATGATGTATGGAAATAGTCGCGTTACTTTTCATATTTCACGTGTATTTTTTGCAATAATGATTTTTGTATCTGTATCTGTCATCCCGATACATTTTTTCTTTTCGTTTAGCATTTGTCTTTGTATAATTATTTTGTCATTGTGACCAGGTCCCCTGATTCGCATAGGTACTTCTGCTGCTTGTAATATTTAGAAACAGTTCTTGCTTAATTTGTTGAGGTCCCAATATCGTTCCCTGCGGTACTCCCGATTACTACGTAACTAACAGCTACTTGATAAATACATCATTAAAGTAATGATCCCATGATTGATCATTGTGGTCTTTGCTCACCTTCAACTGACCAATTTTAGTGATGAAACTTACAAAAAGCCTAAATTGAATTAAAGTACCGAATCATTACAATTTGCCTGTGGATCTCACACAGGTGCAATTTATTTTAAGCTTACGAAGCATTGCATGTTATTTTACTAATAGTTGATAGAGTTTGTCTTAAGAGCTTGATACACCTTCCTGAATTTATAACTCAATTAGTAACTGATGACAGGAACGAGCAAAATGTATAAGTGAGATGCAGATACCTCTACCGTGGTACCTTGTCTAACGTATAGCTGGGTCCCAGTCGTTAGTTTCTTAATTCACGAAGGTGTAACAAGGTTTTAAAGCTAGTTCTGCACTTATCTAGCTGTAAGTACCTAACCTTACATCTTACTAGCGTTGTCCTGGCGTTTTTGCCATGTAACCTTGTCTCAAGAATAGGCACAGGCACTAAACTGCAAAAGCCACTGCCACCTGACCTTCTACAGCATATTTCCAAATTATACCTTATTGGATGTGGTCCAAACTTTTCAAGATGTTCTATTTCAGCGAAAAGCATATAAGCTCATATCAAATTCAAGCAATAGATATTAAGACTATTACTTCATTATTAATCAATCTGATGCTTCTTGTCTTAAGTAATTGCCTACCTACTTTACCTCACAGATCAATCATATGCCGTGTTTCTGACAGTTTGCGTGTGCAAGTTATTGTTTAAGAAATTACTATAGTAACCTCTAAATAGGTCTTATCCATACGAACAGTTAGCTCATCAATCTCATCAGTCATCATTATCACCTACCGCTGAGCTTTGATTGGCTTTTTTAGAGTATGACCCTCGCCTCGATCCTGAGAATCTTATACATTTTGTAATTTTATATATTATAGTAGTTAAAGTGCCTGCTGCATAATGAAAGGCATTAAAATACGAGAGTGGTACTGTAGGTTTACTATAGCAGCAAAAAGGTCTGAACTCGTTTATCTCTCTAACCTATAGCCGCCCAGAGACCTATAAAAAGGTCTCGTTCAATGGACTTTTGAATCTTTACTTCGGCAAATCAAAATTTCATTTGTCTTGGCATGTTTTAATTTGTGGGCGGCTAAAGTTGAAACCAAGTTCAACCATACACTGTATAAGGTCTTCAATTTCTTCATCGTGCGCATTGTTGCATATCTATCGCATTATTAACTGCGGGAAAAGACACATACTAAGCCTATTACACTATTTGCTAAACACTACACTATTCCCTAAATATTTTCATTTTAATATGCACTTTATATCTTAAACGTTAAGCTTTAAAGTTCGGAACGTCTATCTTGTATTTAGGACGTTCTTCGTAGCTTACATAAAAGCACGCAACGTTAAGACAATGCATAATAACCAGTTTAGCTAGAACCGTATATGCTTGAAGATATTAGCGATATAGAGGTCTCTGTGTACTAGTAGTTGCATGCTAGCCGGCCGTGTGCAATTTTTACTTTAATCTCTTCTTATGTGCAATAAACGAACTTCCCAAAATGGACGTTTACTTAAAAGCTTAGAAGAAGATCGTGTCTTCTTCGTGGTAATTTATACTTTAACTTTTAAGAGAGAAAGTTGCTTTTGCTTAAACATCTAGTAAGTTTTATAACCTTTTACAAATAAAGTATGTAGTTTTGCAAATATTGCTAATTTGCTTTCGAAAAGTAAACAAAAGCTAATGACAGAAATGCGAATTTGTTTATTGTCATCTAGTAAGTTTTATAACCTTTTACAAATAAAGTATGTAGTTTTGCAAATATTGCTAATTTGCTTTCGAAAAGTAAACAAAAGCTAATGACAGAAATGCGAATTTGTTTATTGTCAAGAGAATTGAACAAAGAAATGAGACGTTGAAACAAAGTAAATTAATATTATAAAGATTGCAAAAAACTGATTATTAAAAGTATTCAAAACTAATTAGCTAATGTTTTTCGCTCCTATTTCTTATACTTCTCTATCGTAAGCTCTGCGTTTTCTGTCAATAACGCAAAGCAAATATTTATAAGATAAAATAAATATATTATATCCTAGTATATTATTCCTAACCTAATACAGTTATCTTTTTACATAAGTATATAAAAACATATAACATATATTTATTCCTCTTTACAAAATCAAGTTGATGCTTACACATAATAAAGAGCTATAAGTAATACAGTGCAGAATTCGAAAGAACAGTGCCTTCCAGTTGACCTGGTTCCTACACTAGGCGGGGCCTGTCCCGTAGGAAACCAGCTTACATCCGAGTTTCACAATTTGGCGCGTATTGATACAGAGAGTAATATGAACGTATTTTACATATCAATTGATAAGTTAAGTTAAACTAGGCTACAACTAAATACTAACTAGTCTAAGAGTGGTCTAAGATAAGGAAACAGAACTGCAGAGGTTATAGTAGATATAACAATTGGTAATTACACTAATTACTTAATTTCTAACTTTATTGCTTAAGGTATGTGATTTAATGTGAATGTGCGTGTGTGTAAGGGTGAGCGTGTGTGTGCGAGGGAGAAGTTAGGTGTGTTAGAACCAGTGTACTAAATTCCTTTCAGAAGGCTCTCGGTTTCAGCATAGGTAGTGCTAAGCCATTCGTGAAGCTTCGATTTTAATTGCTTGGTGGTAAGGTTTTTAATTTCTAGTTTGCTGCTCACTTGGTTGTAGATAAACGGGTGAAGATGTGAACTAAACCTTTTGGGCGAAAATTGTTACCGACTGTGGATTGGGGATTTAAAAGATTCGTTTCTCTAACAGTGTGGTGTAGTTGGGTAACCTCAGAACTTCAGTGTGCGTCTTTAGCGTTGCGCGCATTATGAATAAGGCACGTACGCTGAGGTCGTTCATATCTCTGTATACATCAGTAGTTGGATACCTAATACCTTTTTTTAGTACGGTCTTCAGGACTGCTCTTTGAGATATTTCAAGGGTTATCATGTTAGTTTTTGCAGCTCCTCCCCAGGTGGAAATACAATAGGTCAACACAGCGTATTCAAGTTTTTACCAGAAGTTATAAGTATATTTGGCTCATTATCAAAGCCATCAACAGTATCTGTCGTATCTGTTTCACTTTGCCACGCCGCAAAATGTTTTTTCAAATATTCTAGAACTTCCGTTCGATTCTTTCTGAAAGCTGTTTTTGGTTCGTCCATATCACTTCTACTAAATATAGACGTGTTAACTTTTTCTAAAGACAGGTCTATATCAGTCTCAGGATCTTCTACGTTTTTGATCAAATATTCTAACATGTCTTCTGCTTCGTACAGTTCTTTACAATTAACAATCTCTTTCAATTGTTCTATAAGATTCACACTGAAACCCACTAGTTTCATAAATTCGTTTGGTTTTAAATCTTTCTTTAATTTTCCATTGTTAAAACTGTAACTTATCAGTTCTATTGGAAACTGATCAATAATAAGTTTTATATTTGTGTGTTTTTTGAATATTTACCCTAGGGCTGTTCCTATTCATATTCATATCTTTATTGCTATCATGTTCATCATAATACAGGTGTTACAATAAATACATTTGTAGGTACATGACACCCTGGTAGGGCACTGCAACATTCTTAAATCTAGGTGTATTTTTACATTTCTAGTACTAATCATAATATACAGGTACTTAATTAAAATAATATCATTAATAATATTGTCTTCGGTTACCGCGATAGTTACTCATGAAATAAAACTATGAAAACGGATTATATCGCGTATATTGAGTTTATAATACATCCCGACGTTTCGAACTCTTTACAGCGTTCGTGGTCAACGGGTGACTGAGGAAAAATTACAAAATGCAAAAATACCCACATACTAAAATAATGAACAATCATAGACTACAAACTTTAAGGCTGGTTGTACATGCAAAAACCGGTTCATAAGGCTAGTTATACACTATAATTATTTTTCAAGTAAAGATATATATATATATACGCGATAAAAATAAACTATGCCGGCTCCAACCCTACACCACGGACCCGAGAAGATTTAATTCCCTCCTAAATTGTAGGAGGGTATCCCAATATGGGACCGGCAACAAACTCGGCGGGACA
Source organism: Cydia strobilella (assembly GCF_947568885.1). Taxonomy (NCBI): domain Eukaryota; kingdom Metazoa; phylum Arthropoda; class Insecta; order Lepidoptera; family Tortricidae; genus Cydia; species Cydia strobilella. The sequence goes on from NC_086050.1 coordinate 19,087,431, forward strand.
CATCTTTTCAAAACATCAGAATGTCCAGCATCATCCAACACTACGGTCTCACAGTCTATGTCTCGCTTGCTCCTTTATCAGGTGGACTACAGGATCCCAAGCTGGTGGTAGAGAAAAGCCATCTTCCCTATTAAAGTTTGGATATTTCTTAATCTCAATGGCCTCGCGCAGCATTCTGGGTATGTAACGCTTCTCCTTGGCAAGAACCAGAGGCTTATCAAACTTAGGAGGGAATTAAATCTTCTCGGGTCCGTGGTGTAGGGTTGGAGCCGGCATAGTTTATTTTTATCGCGTATATATATATATCTTTACTTGAAAAATAATTATAGTGTATAACTAGCCTTATGAACCGGTTTTTGCATGTACAACCAGCCTTAAAGTTTGTAGTCTATGATTGTTCATTATTTTAGTATGTGGGTATTTTTGCATTTTGTAATTTTTCCTCAGTCACCCGTTGACCACGAACGCTGTAAAGAGTTCGAAACGTCGGGATGTATTATAAATTCAATATACGCGATATAATCCGTTTTCATAGTTTTATTTCATGAATATCATTAATACATAAATTGAATAAAAATCGAATTATTAAATATTAAATAATTAAATATGCGTCAAAATATTGGCTTACAATCTTTATTGTTCATGAAGAATTTAAATTAATCAGAATTATACTTTAAAATTTTAGTGTTAATTATATAAAAAAAAAATTGATTTTATTTCAGGCAAGCACCCATATAAAACACAGAATTACCTATAAGATAAGACAAGTGTAAAAAGTTAAAAGTAGAAATAACAGTTAAAGATCAATAATTATATATTTAAAATTACAATTTAAAATGAAATAAAATAACCTACTACTTCCGGTTCGCATCTTGATGCAGAGACAGCCAAAACCTACAAATTGGACTTTGCAAATCCTCACTAATTACGGAAGGATACAGTTTTCAGTGCTGCGCATCCTACTCCAAAAGGACGCCACTCTCGACCGAATTACGGCAAAGAAATCGGGGACACGAGCCTCCGCAAACATACTCGACGCACTACACCACCTTGGCAACTTCATATTAGATGAGAGTAAAGATACTGGCAGGTAAAAATGAATTATTAGTTTTCCGAAAAAAACTCTTTAGTAGACTAAAAGTTTTTCTCTAGTAGATATTTTTTTAATTGGATTTTAAATTTGGGTAGGCTATTTTCATTCTTTAGGTCAGCTGGCAAATTATTGTAAACTTTGACGCACATTGCAAACGGTCCGTTATGTACCATTTGTAACTTTGAGGTTGGTCTTTCCAATTTACTTCGTGGACGTAAGTTTTCTGGTCGCGAATGTTGCGGAAATAAATTCATATTTCCTTTAACAAACATGCTCGCCTCTAAGATATAAATTGATGGCAGAGTTAAAATTCCTAGCTCTATAAAACATTCCTTACAGCTATCTCCCATGCCTATATTACAAAATTATTCTAACGCACCGCTTTTGTAACCTAAATAGATGAATAGAAATCCTTGTATTGCTTCAAACAGAGGATTCTTAGGTGGCGTCATTATTTTAGACTTAGTTTTTTCTTTTAAAAGAAGATCTGTTAAAGCTCCTTCCATGGTTTGACTCAAGCGACAAACAAAATCGTCTAATCTACTTTTAACTCTGGTTTCCATTACAGAGTTTTTTATGCGAAATCTTCCTAATTCCTCTTCCAAATTGAATTGATTATTCAATTTGGTAATATCGCTTACTTTTATAGTATCTCTAGATTTTTCTTGAGTATTTTCTATCATGTTCAGTCTTCTTATATCTAAGTCGCTTGCGTCAATATCTTAAAAAAAAATGGTACAATCTGATTACTTTTATCTACATTTATTTTGGCACTGGCATCTTGTTAACAATGCTTTCCTAGATCAAAGGATGGGTTTTGACCGATTCTATCATTAGGCCCCATATTCCGAAGCACATTTTCCATAATCTGTTTAGTTCGATTCTGTACCGGAATATTTTCTGTAATACTAAGATTCACAATTTGATTTTTTACGTTGTATATTTCGGAACTGAACACAGTTTTTACTTTCTCCTTTGGTCTAGTCAAATTTATTAGTTTATCAGAACTAGAGTCCATATTGCTGAATATATTATCATTATCAACGGTAAATAAATTTATTCTAGACGGACGTATATTAAAACTATTGGGTTTAGTCAAAGAAAGACCATTAATTTCTGATTTCTTTGTATCATTTTCTACTAATATTGATTTCTTGTTATCATTATTTACTATAATTTTCAACTTTGCTAGATCATTTTTGGGCACTGACTCGATTTCGTTATCAATGCGTTCTTCCACTGTGATATCATCTAGAGTATAGCATTCTAAATTAATTGTTTTTGCTTTGTTCCTTATGTTCTTGTTATTTGTTATGAGAATCACATGGCAGTCCTCTTGTAGCACACTCCAACAGCACTGTAGTATGCTGTCTTCAGGTGTCACCTCGTATTCTGGTTTACTTTGTACTACGATGTAGTTTTCGTGGGTGATTAACTTCCTGAGCACTTGCCGCGCCGATACCGCTCCGTTGTCTCCCCGACCCAGCGATTCCAGCTCTGAGTATACTGCGTGTGGGACTAGTAATCGACAGCTTGCATCACCTTTGACGAATTCCTCTATAGACTGCAAACCCGACAGTAGCGCTTCCGTGTCGGCAGCGACGTACCACAAAAGTCCTTCTATGTGAGGACCTGTACATCTTCAGAGCTGGTGTGGCTAGGACCTGGCTCCTGAAGGTCGAAGGTCACTCGTTTCTTTGGAAATATACCTTCTGGTGATAAGCCTTCCCGTATTTTAGTTGCTTTTGATTGGTCTGTTGATGTTTCTGCCTTCTCTCCCACCACCGTTTCCACTTTCTTCTTTTTAGCCACCAGCTTGAACCTCAAATCATTCTTAGCTAGCTCACTAAACTTGTCATTTCCATTCTCAACCATACTTGGAGAACTTAGAGTTGACGTTTCCACATCTTTAGTTAATGACAGATTTTCCACAGACCTGCTTAGTTTTATTTTAGAGCTGATGTTGTTGTTGTATCGCTTTCTGATTGGGTTCTAAGTCTTTGGGGTCTTGGTACAAATGTTTGACAAGCTTCATCATTCACCTTAGGTTTGGTAATTGGTTCAAAGTTTGAAGTTTGATCAAATTATATGGAGCCGATAATATCTATTTCAATTTATGAAATATCAATTTAAAGGATACAGCAGATTACTTTTTTAACAAATTTTTCTTTATTTATTTAAACTTTATTGCACAAAATATACACAACAATAAAAAAAAATCGAATTACAAATGTTTCATATATTTACTTTTTGTTGGTTCTATACTTCTATTAAAATATGGAAATATTTTAACTAGTTAACTTGAAGCTTGACAGATGCATCAGTTAAATTCCATTTGTTTTTCTTTAAATGCACAATTATCTACAATAATTACCTTAGTAGAATCCAGACACGGATGCGATTTTAAATTAGCATAGTGACCCGCCATCTTGATAGCACTTGTTTACTTGGTTTTATCTTACTTTTAATCGTTTCTAGGTATTAAGAATACGGCAATCCTGAAAGTTTCTATAATGAGCCACTTAGAGATCCGTAGTGAAAAAAGAGCTTTATTTTTTGAAAATGTAACCATTTTTTTGTTTTTTGAGGTAAGTACAATTGTACTTTATTTGTTTGTGATGTGATGTGACTGATGTGTATTTTAGGAACTGGCAGTTTGAAATTTAATATTAACCGTTTTCATAATTTTAACTTGAGATTATTTATGTTAGAATTTTATGCCACATTTAATGTGCCCTCATTCGAGTTTTTCCAAAAAAACCCAAATTTTCATAGAAAATGTGCCTGAGGAAAAGTGGGCCGTGTACTTTTCAGGTTGATAACATCTTTAAAAAAAATTGTACCTATACCTACAGTTTTTTTTAAATTATAGTAATTTTCAGTATGACTTAAGTAATACCTATGTATATAAGGAAGTTTTGTGACGGATTGAATGTTTTCATTTTATGGAAAACAAGTAAATGGCTATATTGACAGTGAATTATTGCGTTTATATGCGTTGTGTTGCGTTTATTTTGTACATTTTTTTTATGTAAGGATTCAAATAATGGGTACAATTTTTTTTCTTTTATGAAGTACTTACAAAAAATTTTTTTAAAGTGAACCCATTTGAGCTTCTGTATTTTTTAATAATTTCGATATTTTTAGTGTTCTTACTGTGATAAACTGTGACGTTTTCAACCAAAAGGTACCACATTGTCGTTAAGTTTGATTTCAAATTGAAGCTATATAGAAAAACCGCCTTATTGACAACCGACAATAAGTACCCTCTTGATAATTTTAAAACTAACAAGGGACTTAATCGCGTACAAACTTACGTTTATTTATGGACTGACCACGCACGTAACGTCACGTTCGAAACGTCAGGGCATAAATAAACGTAAGTTTGTACGCGATTGTTGTATACCTAATTACCTACCATGCGCAAGATTTCAAAATGATTCGAAAAGTTCTTGAGCGTTGCGAGGGTTTCAAGGCAAGAGGGTTAAACAAACTTTGCTACCGAGTGAAACGCAACATTTTTCACCACACCAACGCGAGAAAAATACCTTGGTACGGTCGCCATCAGATATATCGGAGCGGCCGAGGTGCTCACAAATATCTGAACACGCCTCTATTGTCAAGGCGCTAGAGTGCGTGTTCTGATATTTTTGAGCGCCTCGGCCGCTCCGATATATCTGATGGCGACTGTACTTACTGTAAAACATTACAAATCAAATCCAAATGAATGCTGCATTGCGAGCTGCGGTGGCAGCATGGTTCCATTTTTATCGCCTGTCACTATGTCTGTCACTCTCGCACTTACATACTTGTTGGAACGTGACAGGCATGGTGACAGGCGATAAAAATGCGACCGTGCTTAGCCCGCTGGTGTGGTGAAAAATAATGAATTAAGGTTGCATAAAGAAAAATAAAAAAGTTATTTCATGTTTATTACAAATTAAAAATACATCTGCTATTTAAAAAAAATAAAGAAACATGTTTAGTGCAAAATGTAAATGTAGCAGGTATTTTTCTTCATGGGAAATTACTTCTTTCCTTTATAGCCGGCGTTGTTGGGGTTGCATTGATTAGCATGGTTATTGGCCTGGCTGGCATTTCCTTTAAATCCGGCATTGTGCCCCGGCCCGGTCGGAGTGTGCGTGGGGTTGCACTGGTTTGTTCTGTTAGCTTGCCCTGACTTGTCCATCTGTTAAAAGAAAACAATTGATTTTTAATAAACTAAGCAAAGCTTGTACTATGGGTACTACGCGACGATACTTTGATGGGCGGTTTAATGGATAAATAACATATATAACTGGGAATAAATATTCGTGATAAACACATATAAATGCCCTTACCGGGATTCGAACCCATGACTTCCTCTTTCATACATCACGTCAATGTCCTACTTTTTATTCTCAAAAATGGACGACGCGACGGGACGAGCAAGCAAAAGAATATATCTAACTCAGCTCAGGGTTCAAGAGTGGAATCTTAAGCGTGCGAGGATTTCAACTCATGAAGGTTAATTAAGAGTCCCGGAGTTTCGTTCTCATTTTAAAACTACGTGTAGGATTGTAAGGAACATTGCAACATACAATGACATGAGGTATATCTAGGTCTGTAATTAGTTTATATAGCTCCACTTTATATAACCAACGAAATAGAGCAAAAACAACAAGCTACATAAACTAATTACTGACAAGGATATACAGGGTGTTTCTGACCATGGGGCTTAAAATTCAGGGCTCGATTCTACTCGCTAAACTAAGCTACTTTTATTATGAGACCAACCCCGAAATCGCGAAAAAAAACCTGGCTTTTTCATACATTTTGGCTGATCTGTCGACGTTTTCTATGGAAAAGCCAAAAAAAACTTCGCCATTTTAGGTTTGGTCCCATAATAAAAGAAGCTCAGTTTAGCGAGTAGAATCGAGCCCTGAATATAAAGCCTCATGGACAGACATACTGTAAATCTATGCTATTGTAAGTACCTACAGTTTCAGAGCAAACTGGCTACTCTTTTTAAAATAAGAGTACTGTCATAGTAAATTTTGTAACCCCAGTAAATTCACTGCCATCTATCGACACACTTTAAAACTAAAAATGAAGATTTATAAAAATACGATAAAATGTATTTAAAAATGTATAAATGATTTTTTTTATTTGCATTAATTATTTTTATGATTTTGACCCATGCTCTTTCACTGATATGCGTTAAAATTGTTAAATAACAAACGAAACCGTCAACGCCATCTATACGACAGTAGGCCAAAGCTAGTAGCGCCCTCTGAACGAGAATCAAATTTTCTTGATTTTCGAAGAACGTTTTTTCCTTGGACTGTATCCATCTATTACGGAGTTATATCTATCTTTGGTTTGTATGGAGAACCGAGCTTGCTGGGGACCGTTAAACACAATTTTCCGGCAAGTGAAACACATATTTTCCACCTATAGCGTAAAATACTACATTCAGGAAAAGAGGTACTTAGGTAAACTACATAACATAAAACCAGCCGAAATTTTAACCACCAGCCATACCAGGCCTCCTTCACTCGCTCAAGGCCACGCGCTATATGCCTACCGCTCGGCGTATCGTCGACGATTCAACCGACAGAGGGCCGCCGAACGCCCGCCTGAGCGCTCGCACCGCGCGTTTCCCGCGCCTACGCTTCGAAATACCGAAACCACGAAATTATTGTGCAGTAGATGGGTGTACAAGTCAAAAAACAAAGGGAAATTTGTCGTATTTACCGAGTAGTATTTTAAATCTATCTTTATGAATTTTGTCACCATTTATTTCTTTGAACATAAGTAAGTAAATCGTAAATGAAGGAGTTTTTTGAGTCAGGTAATATAATTGTTGTTTTTAAATATTTGATTGACTAATAAAAAATATGGTTGATTCGCAACATTTGTTTTATTACAATAATAACATAAGTAACAGTACAACCCTAGCGCATTCTTACGATGACGCGTTGGCACGTGGCTCGCACGGCGAGCAAGGCAGTCTCGACTCTTTGTACGCGTACTTATGGTACATTTCTTCTCGTCCTGAGCAGCAGGTATTATTATTAAGATTTTGTAGGCTATTATAGCGTAGGTATTTTCGCTTTTGTATGGGAATGATGTATCTGTTATGTAGTAACTATTTATTAATCTGTGGCCATACTCTGCGCAGTGACTTTACCTAGGTCATACTGAACTTTTATCTATCTTTTCTCTTATTTTAATCCATCCAGGATTAATCCATGATCGAATTAATTAATTTAATTTTTACCTATGTCTGACGTACCTAATTTTGCAATGATAATTTTAATTTTGAATTTTATAATTTTATTGTACCATCCTGGATGCGGGTCGCCCCGATGTGGGACTGTGCAAGGGTGTCAACGCCCGTCGCGTCCCACACCAGGGCTCTTCCTAATTTCCACGGCACCAACGTGGCTCCGTCGGGACGCTTGCCGTCGTCTCTAGCCATGCCCACTGGTTCTAAAATTGCAGGCACAGAGACGGTGGCAAGCGCGCGACGGACCAAATCGTTGATAGTGCCATGGCGATACTGTATGATATCGATATTGTACCATTGTAATTTTATTATTTTATTGACAGTGTTAATCAAATCAAAACAAACCAAAGAAAACCTTACATTTAAGTATCTTTGTGCTCATCCGGTTGTGTCTGTGTTTGTAACTTAGTTCTGTTCTGTATTACTTAATAATTATTAACAATAGTCTTGTAAGTTTTGTACATGTACCTAACCTAATTACTAACACTTTTATGGGCTTTGCCTGAAATAAATGGTTTATTATTATATTATTATTATTATTTATTATTGGGACCAATGTCGAATTAGCAAAAATAAATTTGGCTGTCCCGTAGAAATAAGAGGCATCACATCAGCCGGAATGTATGAAACGGCCAAAAATTTTTTCACTATTTCGATATTGGTCCCATAGTAAAAGTTGTTCAGTATGACCTATAATCTATAAAGTCACTGCGCAAAGCTGGTCACGGCTGGTGGTACAGTCGCCATCAGATATATCGGAGCGGCCAAGGTGCTCACAATATCTGAACACGCACTCTAACGCCTTGATAATAGAGGCGTGTTCAGATATTTGTGAGTGCCTTGGACGCTCCGATATATCTGATGGCGACTGTACTATATGTATATAGTTTTACGGTAATATTGTCAATAGGGAATACTCCCGGGGTTGAATTCGTATAGCGAGAGCCGGGAATTATCAGTTCCGGGGTCGGAATTTTGTAGAAAACCTATACCGGGAACCGGGAGTACAGCCTAATTGTCAAATGAGCACAGTGTAATTTGCTTGAAATGCTACTTACTTTTAAACAAAGGTGATAAGTAGTTGCACTTGAATGTGTTTTGACCGCGACGAAAGCCGAATGATCTGTGTCCAACACCTCGCACTCTCTTTATTTATACCCTAATAGTCAAAGAGCAAGACCCGGAAATGGTACATGATATTCCAAACTTAATATTATAAATGCAAAATTATGTCTGTCTGTCTGTCTGAAGTCGCGGGCAAAAGCTAGTGACACGTTATAATATAAAAATATTATAACGTGTATTTTTTTTTATCTGTGTTTGAACAGTAAATATTTATTTAGATTAATCAATTTACATTATGTATTATTTCATCTTAAAATAATGTTACATCAAACAATACAATACAATAAAATTACAATAAAAAAATACCATCAATAAAAATACCTATTACTTAAAAATACCCACAGTAAACTTAAATAACTCTAAACCTAAACTAACCCATAAAAAACTAGTCGAACAACCCACCCCACATCGCTCCCACGCACGCGCACGCGCATCGCACGTGTAAATTGGTTTTTATTAATAAACTAGTTTTTGCCCGCGACTTCGTCTGAGTGGACTTAGTAACCGCAGCTAGAGTAAGAATAGCGCCTGGAAAAATTCTCATAGCAATCTAAGTTTGAGCATATTATGCACACAAATTAGCAGGCACTTCGTTAATTATCTCAATTCCACCCCGCTTTTTACTTTCTAAAGGGATGATTTTCGGGATAAAAACTATCCTATGTCCTTCTAAGGGACTCATCCTATCTCTATGCCAAATTTCATCTAAATCGGTTCAGCGGTTTAAGCGTGAAGAGGGAACACACAGACAGAAAGACAGACAGACAGACAGACAGACTTTCTCATTTATAATATTAGTATGGATGACTTTTGACTTATACATTAAACAAATAATAACTAAAACCCTAAAATACCTAAAAATAAATAAAAAAATGTAATATATTTTTCAGGTACTAGCTCTCCGCCTATACAGATTCGGCTAGTGTTGCCACATATGTCAGGATTCCCCCGGATATGGCAGGATTTTCCTTGCCAGGGTTGCGGGGGAACTTGGTGAGTGTCAGGGCTTTTTGAAAACCCCTACTAACGACTAGAAGCTTCGAAAACATACCTAGTTTTTTTATTTATTAGTAAGTTAATAGAGCTCAAAAATAAAGAGTTACAGAAGATTTAACAGTTACAAAAAGAAGAAGAAAGAGGAGTTCTTAAGGAGAAATTACCGTCCAGGAAAATTTTTTCGAAGGATATCGGGACTTTTGTAAGGGTGTTTTATCTTTTTCATATGGCAACCCACACTTCGGGGTATTCACCGAATAACAAATATCAACGTGCTGACTTCATAGCACGCATATGGTTGACATAAAAAACAACACGTACAAATGTTCTATATTATTTTTTCCTTTACAATAAACAGTTCAGGATTATTATTGCCTCCCGCGTGGAATGCCTTCCTTCTATCCTATTTCTGTAGGGCGTAATAGCAAGATGTGGCCCCGCCACCTACAGGCATACATACCAAGAATCTCGCTCGTTTCTTCCCAGAAAGTGCAGAATGTGGAAAGATTTGTCTCCTGAGGTATTTCCTTTGCGGTACATGGGATACTTCAAGAAGCGGGTATTTAGGGTTCAAGGGTCGGCAACGCTTAAGTGGCTCCTGTGATGTTGCTTATATCCATGGGTGACGATGACAGCTTCCCATCAGGCGGCTCGTCTGCTCGTTTGCTATCACATAAAAAATAACACGTATAATGCACTCGCTGTGGCCGAAATCGATCAGAAGACAGAGATTGAACCCTGAAGACACAATAGATTCGCAAGTATTCAAAATGTCATCAGCGAAAAATGTGCTATTCACATTCAATGACAAAATATCATAAAAGATGATAAAAGAGAACTTTATATGGATAACTTTATATGGATTTGACGACCGGTCTGGCCTAGTGGGTAGTGACCCTGCCTGTGAAGCCGATGGTCCTGGGTTCGAATCCCGGTACCCGGTAAGGGCATTTATTTGTGTGATGAGCACAGATATTTGTTCCTGAGTCATGGGTGTTTTCTATGTATTTAAGTATTTATATATTATATATATCGTTGTCTGAGTACCCATAACACAAGCCTCCTTGGGCTTACCGTGGGGCTTAGTCAATCTGTGGAACAATGTTCTATAATATTTATTTATAAAAAAAAGTCTGTAGATCTCTTTCTTTAAAAATCCACGATATTAAAATTCTAGTGTACTTTTTTTGCCAACCATACTTTGCAACGTAATCAGCAGACAAACAAGTTGATAACGCTTCTTATTTCGCCGAACACTTTAGTGTGTTTTTACATCCAAGCCGCATATTATATTTGCACGGATGATCGTGTTTGGTATTTGTTATGTCTGCATGCCAGCGTATAATAGCAGCGTCCATTTCATTCTTCCGGTGTTCAAAATTTACACGTAAATAAAGCCAAACGGCCTGACTCGAACTTTTATATACGACAAAAATTTGTTCTAATAGATACGATATGGATCGGATATGGCAGTGTCAAAAGTGAAGAAATCCGATCCATATCGTATATAGCGCTAATTTTTGACGTATATTTAAGTTCGAATAAAGGCCGATAAAGTCGCACCATGCTAACACATTTGCAATTATAAGTGTGGTTTCTAAAAAAACCGGACAAGTGCGAGTCGGACTCTCCAACCGAGGGTTCCGTACTTTTTAGTATTTGTTGTTATAGCGGCAAAAGAAATACATCAATTTTGTGAAATTTTCAACTGTCTAGCTATCACGGTTCGTGAGATACAGCCTGGTGACAGACAGACGGACAGTCTTAGTAATAGGTAATAGAGTCCCGTTATTACCCTTTGAGTACGGAACCCTAATAAGACGTTAAAAATGACGTTTTAGAGTTTTGAAATAAAACTATGAAAACGGATTATATCGCGTATATTAAATTTATAATACATCCGGACGTTTCACCCGTCACACCCGTTGACCACGAACGCTGTAAAGGGTTCGAAACTTCGGGATGTATTATAAATTCAATATACGCGATATAATCCGTTTTCATAGTTTTATTTTTGTTCCAGACTTTGTTCTGTCAAAGTCGGTGCAGAGATAGCTTAGCTTAGTTGGACTCTAATACGCCTGCTAGGATGGAGTATAATTATAGTTACTAGTAGTTCGCCCCGAAGTGAGAATTCGCGGTTCGCCAAAAAGTTAGAATAATTGAAACATATCACGGTTCATGAGATACATCATGAGATTTTTTTAATACAATTTTGGTGTTTGACGATCCTTTTGTGAAATTCTTATTATTAAGTTTGACATATCTATAATAATTCAATGTTTTTTAAGAATAATAATAACTGCATCAATAAATTGCTCTGATATTTAGATTAAGGTAATATTTGTAAAACTTGACAATTTAAGTGCTTGTTGCTAGGCCTATTTTAATAAAGAATATATTGACTTTGACTCTTACTTTGACTTTGACAACCATGTGACAGACGGACAGACAGACAGACGGACGACCAGCGGAGTCTTAGTAATAGGGTCCCGTTTTTACCCTTTGGGTACGGAACCCTAAAAATATTTTCCATAATGTCAATATTAAGGAAATATAAAGGAAAATGGGGACTATGATTGTATGGGGAACCGGTCGGTTGTTGTCTTCCCTCTTTAGATAATTAGATGAGTGCACGTGAAACGCAATTTTGCGGTAATTTTTCCATACAAACGTTCTCGACATTTTCCTCTCCGGATTTCCTTTAGGAACATAATGTTGAATTCTCATAATGTTGGATTCTCGAAATGTTGGATTCTCAAAATGTTGAATCTCAAAATGTTGAATTCTCAAAATGTTGAAAATTAAAACTTAATGTTAAATTCTCGAAATGTTGGATTCTCAAAATGTTGAATTCTAAAAATGTTGAATTCTCAACTTAAGAGGCGGTAGTCGATTTTGGAGCAAAATTTTTAAATTGATAGATTTAGTCGTTGAAATTATACATGTTTTGTTACGTAATATCTAAATAACAAGTATTGGTTTCTATTAACACGTCTTCTCATCTTGCCTTTTAATAATGAGGTCGCGAGCGTGCGTCACCGGTAATATATGAAGAGAAGGGGCAGTTTTTAAAAATTCATCAAAAATGTATGGTCGTAAACTATACAAATTGATGTATAAGAATAGTTTCAGAAAATGTTGTAGATTGTTTAAGTATCAAAATTACGTTGAAATTAAGTCGATTTTCAGAGAAATTGTCACTTGTTTTGAAGTAATTTCTGGAGAAAATTGATTTCGTCTAACTTTCATTTATAATAATTCAAAGTCATAATAATAAAAATGTAGTCTGATAAACGTCGAGTACAGGATATGTGTAAAACAAAATTACCATGTTTAGCCGTCCAAGCTTTACGAAATTTACAAATAAGAGCAACAAAATTAGTGCTTTACGCGCGTTTACCTACACGTCCATTAGAAAAGCAAACATACTAATTACTAACTAATTTAGTAAGTCTGTTTTAAAAAAATTGATCTGATAAAAGGTAAGATAAGAAGACATGCTAATAGAACCAGTACTTGTTATTTCAATTAGGTAATAAAAGGTGTACAATTTCACCGACTAAATCTATCAATTTTACATTTTTGCGACTAAAATCGACACCGGCCTCTTAACTAGACAGAGCTCCGCTTCGCGGGGCTCCTATTTTTGGGCGGTTTGCCCTTCGGGCATCTGAAGCTACCTAACAAACCTAATCTTTGTAAAAGTTCTGAATAAATGTTTGATAGGCTAGGCTAGGCTTCCCGTATACCGTAATTTGTATGGTATGGCAACGTTCAAAATCGTTTACACGGCTAGACGGCTTTCCCGCATAGACGCCGTGTGAACGATTTTGAAATTTGCCATGCAAATTTTGCTATCACTACGGCATTCGGTAAAATCCCGTATACGGAATACGCGGGTAAAATTAACCTTTCGTATGCTTAGAAGCAGATCTGCTCCATATATATTATATTCAACTTAAACATGAAGTTGTCACGATTGCTATTTGAATGGTAATTTTTTGACATGCGCATACGAAAGGTATGCCGTGTGAACCTAGCCATACCGTTCTGTTGTCGTAGCGGAATCGATTGGCATCTTGGCTAGGCACCCAAGTATATGTAGTCTTTGAAAGACTATGCGTCTTTGGCCAACCCTAGGGCGAGCAGGACGTGCTTACACCTCCTCCTATACAAATCCCTGACGGGATTACGATATAGCGAGTGATGGTGCTGCCATCTATACAACTTTAGGAACAAATCAAATTATTTTATGAATATTTTGATTTGCGATTTTTGAATCATATGGACCAAGTTAACTATGCATGGCATTTGCAATGACAAAGTGTAGCAATGTCATCATTAAACATCTATGAAAATATGATGTTTATATAATGACACTGCCTCACTTTGTTATGTTCAAGTCGGTGCAAAGTTAGCTCAGACGGACTCTATACTACTTAGAGAGCAAATCAAATTATTTTATAAAATACTAGCGACCCGCCCCGGCGTCGCACGGGTGCAATGCTGATTATACATCCTTCGCCCCTAATTTCTCTCTCCCTCTCCCCTGGAGGCGGAACTTCTATTGTAAACATTTGTATATAATATCTTCTATTTAGATGTTATATACAAATAAAAAATTGAGTTGTTCCCTAAGTTGTATAATGAACCAAGGCAAGGAATGAGTATATAAGAGGAAGCCTGAAAGTTGCACCCATAACAGAAAAAGTAAGGGCAAATCGCCTAGCATGGTACGGGCATGTGATGCGGAGGGATGAAAGTCATATGACGAGAAAGGTATTAAGAATGAATGTGGAGGGAAGTACGAGGAGAGGAAAACCGAGGAAAAGGTGGATGGACTGTGTGAAAGATGATATGAAACTAACGCAAGTAAATGATGAGATGACGGGTGACAGAGATGTATGGAAGAAAAAGACATGCTGCGCCGACCCCAAGTGAATGGGACAAGGGCAAGCGAATGATGATGATAATGAACCAAGGCATACAGATAAAATAAAATAAAATACGTTTTATTTCATGTTTATTACAAAAATATCAAAAATACATCTGCTATCTAAAAAAAAATTAAAAAAACATGTTTGATGAATATTTTCAGTTGAATAAATGCAGCTATCAGCAGGTGTTCAGTTAAATAAATGCAGCTATTTGTTGTTTTTCGATGACGATGACGAATCTTCCCAAATGAATTTTAGCCTTTTGGATTGTTGGGGTTTAGTTGGTTCGCATGGTTGTCGGCGTCTTTCTGCGTCCCCTTAAATCCGGCCTCATGGCCAGGGCCCGTTGGTTTGTGGGTCGGGTTCATTTGGTTGCTTCTGTTGTCCTTGTCCATCTGTAAGAAAAAACATTCATTAATTCATTATACATACGGGCCATTTAAAGTGGTACACTTTTTTCAGTTCTGGAAATTTTTATGTTCTAATTACGAGCTCTTCCGATCCAGACAGGAGAAAAACAATGACCTTTTAATAATAGATGCGTGACGTTCATAGTTGACAAAACTAAAATGCAGGCAATATTTAATAGATGATTGTGGCAATCTTGACACATTGGCGTCAGCCGTACGACATACTCAATATAGGTTCCGGAACCTATATTTGTGGTATTTTCTATAAAAAGGGACCTTATTGTCGATGGCGCTTACGCCATTATTAACGATGCTCCGATATAAATACATGCCGCGCGACGCTGTGCGGCGTAAGCGTCATCGACAATAAGGTCCCTTTTCATAGAAAATGCCCCATTTGATGGCTCACGATCGAGCGCCAGTTGCCATACCTCCCTTTACTTACATCCATTGAGCAGAAAGTGTAATAATTGTAATACAAAAATCGCTCTAATTTCTTTGTATTACAATTTTTAGCAATGGGAACATAGTAGATATGTACATACAAAGTTCTGTAAATTAGTATGGACGTGGGGTACCTTTTCTCTGCAGCTGACTGTACATGTAACAGACAGACAGCGCGATTCGGAAAATAGTATAGAGATTCACTAGACATGAAATAGTAAAGATATGTGACGTCCCACGAGTAAAGGTACCTTATGGCGGTTGGCGCTTACGCTATTATTAACGCAGCTCCAATTAATATTGGATGGCGCTTATTAATTTATTATTAATTTACTATTTCATACCTAGTGAATCTCTAATTCATTTCTCGAATCTCGCCGAGGTACATGTTATTCGCATTCGCGACTCCCATTTCCACTCCCATCTTTTGGTTGGAACTTGTGCTCATATCTAGTATGAGCACAGCTTATTTTACTTGAACTTGAAATGATACTTACTTTTAAGTTGTTGAGTTGAGTGTTGAGTGTTGTTGAGTGTTGACCGTACGAAAGTCGAATGATCTGTGTCCAACACTTCGCGCTCTCTTTATTTATACCCTAATAGTCCAAGAGTCAGCCCCAGTGAAGGTACATGGGTGCAAAACACATATTATAAAATATCGAAATTCAAAAGCTATGAAATTACGATTTAAGTTAAGATTGTTTTTTCTTCTTTTTTTGTTTATTGTATCACATTATAAATAACAGTGCGCACTGACTACGCCGGGAGAGCTGTTCACAGTTTTGCTGCAGCGTATGATCTCTCACAACTAGTCGATGGTCCCACTAGAATTCCGGACATTGAAGGTCATACCCCTGCTCTCTTGGACCTACTGCTGACCTCGCATCCAGAACGCCACCAGGTATACCGTCTCGCACCCTTGGGTTCGTCAGACCATTGCTTGGTGCGTTCTGTTGCCACCACGGAGCGGACAGGGCAATCTCGACCTCCTGGGTTGCGCCGTGTCTGGCACTATGGATCGGCGGATTGGGATGGACTGCGGGAGTTTTATGCGTCCTACCCTTGGGGGCAGCTCTGCTTCTCTTTGGATGATCTTGACAACTGTGCGAAATTCGTTGCTGACACGATCCTGCAAGGTATGGAATGCTTCGTTTCTAGCACATTAGTTCGTGTTTGCAATCGTTCTCAGCCCTGGTTTGGTAGAGCGAGCGCTGAAGCCCGTAAATCAAAGGAAGAAGCTTACCAAGCTTGGGCTGCTGCGCGTCAGGTCAACGATCGTAACTGTTCCGAATTGAAGAAGCGACTTAATGCTGCTACTAGGTCTTGTAAGAAGCGAATTGCTGCAGCCAAGTATGAACACACCCGCTGAATTGGTGAGAGACTAGTCAGTCAACCCTCTGGGTCCCGAACTTTCTGGTCTCTCGCCAAAGCTGTTCAGGG
Source organism: Cydia strobilella (assembly GCF_947568885.1). Taxonomy (NCBI): domain Eukaryota; kingdom Metazoa; phylum Arthropoda; class Insecta; order Lepidoptera; family Tortricidae; genus Cydia; species Cydia strobilella. Next base: position 19,104,150 of record NC_086050.1, read on the forward strand.
GAACTTCTGCAGGGTTTCCTTGCCATCTTTGCACAAACTCGATGACTCACTGGCTCATTCCGCAAAAGAGAAAGCAGACCTTCTATGCTCTCTATTTGCGTCGAATTCAACACTGGACGACGGGGGCAATTCACCTCCCACTATTCCGCAATGCGAGTACTCCATGCCCGAGGTGCGCTTTACGCAAAGCGCAGTAAGGCGTGCACTCTTTGCCCTCAACGTCAAGAAGTCCAGTGGGTCAGACGGTATTCCTGCTGTTGTGCTAAAAACGTGCGCTCCAGAGTTGACTCCGGTTCTGACGCGACTATTCTCGCTCTCATACCGCTCAGGGAAATTCCCGTCTTCCTGGAAGATTGCCTGGGTTCACCCTATACCAAAAAAGGGTGACCGTACCGACCCTTCCAACTATCGGCCTATTGCGATCACCTCCCTGCTCTCTAAAGTAATGGAGCGTGTGGTAAACAACCAGCTCCTTAAGTACCTCGAAGACCACCAGCTAATTAGCGACCGGCAATACGGGTTTCGCCGTGGTCGCGGCGCGGGAGACCTTCTTGTTTACCTCACTCACCGATGGGCCACCGCCATAGAGAGCAAGGGAGAGGCACTGGCTGTTAGCCTGGATATCGCAAAGGCCTTCGATAGGGTTTGGCATAAGGCACTTCTTTCCAAACTTCCCTCGTACGGGCTTCCTAAGGGGTTGTGCACATGGGTCTCCAGCTTTCTATCTGGGCGTAGCATTTCAGTCGTCACTGACGGAATATGCTCGGATTATAAGCCTATAAACGCTGGAGTACCCCAAGGATCTGTACTATCGCCTACCCTGTTCCTTCTGCATATCAATGATATGTTATTAACTAACAATATTCATTGCTATGCAGACGACAGCACTGGCGATAGCTGTTATACAGGTCGTGCAAACGCCCCCCCTGAGCAGGTGTCGGAGTGCAGGATGCGACTTGTGTCTGAGATCGAGACGTCCCTTGAACAGGTCTCCGAATGAGGTAGACGTAACCTCGTCCAGTTCAACCCCAGTAAGACACAAGTCTGCGCGTTCTCCGCCAAAAAAACCCCATTTGTCACGGCGCCAAAGTTTCAGGGCATTCCCCTTACCACCGCTAAAAGTATCGGGATACTTGGTGTCGACATTACGAACGAAGTCCAGTTTCGTAGTCATCTGGAACAAAAAGCCAAACTGACCTCCAATAAGCTTGGGGTGCTTAACAGAGCCAAACAGTACTTCACACCGGGTCACCGACTTTTGTTATATAAAGCGCAGGTTCGACCCCATATGGAGTACTGTTCTCATCTCTGGTCTGGCGCTCCACAATACCAGCTCCTTCCCCTTGACTCCATCCAACGTCGGGCAGTTCGTATTGTCGGCAATTCCGAACTTACTGACGGCTTAAAACCTCTTAGTCTTCGGAGAGACGTTGGCTCTCTTTGCATGTTCTACCGTCTGTACCTATACAATGGGGAATGTTCCGAAGAACTTTTTGATCTGGTGCCATCGTCTCGTTTCTATCACCGCACCTCCCGCCAAAGGAGCAAAGCTCATCCTCACTTCTTAGACACATGGCACACCATGAATAAGCGGGCATCCCGCTCGTTTCTTCCCAGAACGTGCAGAATGTGGAATGAGTTGCCTCCTGAGGTATTTCCTTTGTGCTACGACATGGGATTCTTCAAGAAGCGGGTATTTAGGGTTCTCAAGGGTCGGAAATGCTTAAGTGGCTCCTGTGATGTTGCTTACGTCCATGGGCGACGATGACTGCTTCCCATCAGGCGGCTCGTCTGCTCGTTTGCTGAATATCACATAAAAAATAAAATAAAAAAGAATATAAAAATAATATCACAGAAAAGGTTTAGAATCCCTGATATTTTGGAATTCTTAAGTCTCATATGATATCCGCACCGAATATGGCGATCGTATATGATATGTCTACATGCCAGAGTGATAATGACATCGTCTATCTCTTTCTTCCGGTGTTAATATTTGACACTTATTTTTTCACGTGAATAAAGCCATTCATAAAGTCGGACCAACAGGCCAATTCGAACGAACACTGACATTAAATTGATATTTGAATTATGTTATTTAACTAATCATGCGTCTCGACTGCACCAATATATATAATAAAGAATGGACAAGTATAGTATAAATTTTCTCAGATGATTTTTTCGGCCTAATATTTATGTTAAACAAAAACCTTTTGTTTCTTTTAAGAGCGGTCTTCAGAACGTGCCAAAGCAACACGTCACTTAAAAAAACGGACAAGTGCTAGTCTAACTCGCCCACCGAGGGTTCCGTACTTTTTAGTATTAGTTGCTTCCGTCTGTCTGTCTGTCACCAGGCTGTATCTCATGAACCGTGATAGCTAAACTGTTGAATTTTTCACAGATGATGTATTTCTGTTGCCGCTATAACAACAAATACTGAAAAATGTTAATATATTTATCCTTTTTTATTGTGGGACGTATTACAATCTATAAATTGTATATACAGATGTCAATCACAATGAAAAAATCAACGATCAATTGGTAACGCATTGGACCGGCAATCCAAGGATGTGGGTTCGAGTCCCACGTTGACCAGAGTTTGATCATCGTTGATTTTTTCATTGTGATTGACATCTGTATATAGAATTTATAAATACTAAAAAGTACGGTACCCTCGGTGGGCGAGGCCGATAATATTTGTTTGTGTGCGTATGTGTACTTGTGAAGGCATAATGTTTGTCGTAGTGTGCGTGACCGCTATAGATGGCGCCCCTATGTGGGGTCCTACATTCGAAATCGGATCGGATAATTTGAAAACGCTATAACAATCACGGTTTCACATACACAACGATTGTATGATTTGTATAGCGGCGGCTACCTAGCCACTGGAACCTTCCAGTGGCTTCGTAAGCCAAGCCGATGCATGTGGATTAATGCATGCCAGAGGTACACAATAGATTTATTTGTGACCTTTGACTACGGCCCTTCAGGCAAGCTTACAACAGTCCGTCCGTCCGTCCGTCATCTTCCAAATTTATTATAGCATTGATATGTAGCAATTATCGTTGATGATGGGGTCTAATGATATAGGTACGCATTTGTTCCCAATGATGTACATTCCATCAGATATATCGGAGCGGTCAAGGTGCTCAAAAATATCTAAATGCATTCTATATTGTTATGACCCTGCCTGTGAAGCCGATGGTCCTGGGTTCGAATCCCGGTAAGGGCATTCATATTTGTGATGTGTGTTCCTAAGTCATGGGTGTTTCCACTGTTTTCTATGTATTTAAGTATCTATATATTATATATATCGTTGTCTGAGTACCCATAACACAAGTTGCTTGGGCTTACCGTGGGACTTAGTCAATCTGTGTAAGAATGTCCTATAAAATTTTATTTTAATTTATTTAAAAAAAATATTCTAAGTCTTTCTAACACAATAGACGTTTAGATATAAGTGGACATCTCGGCCGCTCCGATATAATATAGCGACTGTACAATGAAGATTGTGAGTCATGCTTTCATCTCCCAATTAAATGTGAAAGTATGTGTTTTGATTGCTGCTTCATAATTCAAAAAGGGCTGAATTAATTTTAGGCTAACCTGGAAATCGTTTTAATACCGAAACTCGAAACTCAACTTCGGCCCGCATATCGAGTCGAAAGCACAGTTAGCGGCAAAAAAGCTAGGCATCCTCAACAAGGTGAGGCAGTATTTTACACCTAGGCAGCTGCTCGACCTTTACCAAGCACAAGTCCGATCGTGTGTAGAATACTGTTCTCATCTGTGGGATGGCTCTGCAAAGTACCAGCTTGAGGCGCTCGAGTCAGTTGAGAGGAGGGCCAAGAGAATCATCAATGACAGCAATCTGACGAATGCTCGACTCCAAAGTCTGGAGCATCGTCGCAAGGTTGCCAGCCTGACGATCTTTTATAGGATACATTTCGGAGAGTGTGCCGAGGAACTGCACAACCTTATTCCTCCGTCCCATTTTTACCATCGGACCACAAGACAAACGGCACTCCGGCATCGCTTCATGGTAGGAACTCCATAAATACGCACGAAGCGTTTTGCTTCCACATTTCTTATGCGAACTGCCAAGGAGTGGAACGCCCTGCCCGAGTCTGTGTTTCCGCATGAGTACAATTTGGGGCTCTTCAAGGCAAGAGTTAATAGGTATCTCATAGGTAAGCGTGCTCCACCGTAGACCACATCATCACTTACCATCAGGTGGGATCGTGGTTAAACGCCTGCCTACTCATCATAAAAAAAAATACCTTAATTTGGTCCTTAGTCCTAAATGCGAGTAATCCGAGTTTAACAAATTCCCTTCAAACCGACATAACAAACAGCAATTAATTTCATTTCAGCCTTAAGTTCACCTTCAACTAATATAGTAAACACTGCCATTGTTAATGATTGTCAATTAGAAGCACAATAAAATCTAATATTACCCACGTGCATCACGACCGCAATCAGGTTGTATTAATTGTTGATTCTCATCATCATCTTCCTCGCGTTATCCCGGCATTTTGCCACGGCTCATGGGAGCCTCGGGTCCGCTTGACAACTAATCCTAAGAATTGGCGTAGGCACTAGTTTTTACGAAAGCGATTGCCATCTGACCTTCCAACCCAGAGGGGGAAACTAGGCCTTGTTAGGATTAGTCCGGTTTCCTCACGATGTATTCCTCCACCGAAAAGCGACTGGTATAAATATCAAATGATATTCCATACATAAGTTCCGATAAACTCATTGGTACGAGCCGGGGGTTTGAACCCGCGACCTCCGGATTGAAAGTCGCACGCTCTTACCGCTAGGCCACCAGCGCTTAATTGTTGATTCTAACAATCATAATTTAATCTTTTGGACGCAAATGATGGATATATCGGCACCGCATGTTCAACGCCAAAGACGGATTATTCGGTCAAAGATTACTATATAAGACAAATAATTATTCTCCCGTTGCGTCAAATTTATTTCACAGTTCTTATTTATTTATTAAATTTATTTACATACAAGATACAGGGTGGGCCAGTGATAAATGCATTAAAAATTTTTTTTATTAAATAATTAATTATGTTTTTAAATAAAAATTATAATTAGAATTTGGGATAAAGAAATAAATTTAACGTTTTAAAAATTAAATCATCAAGATGTCGTTTCGGAGCCAGGAAATCTCTTTACACGAAAGTCTTTCAAAATTTACAAGCAAGACTGAAAGAGTGCCGCAACCGCTACGGACGACATCTTGATGATTTAATTTTTAAAACGTAAAATTTATTTCTTTATCCCAAATTCTGATTATAATTTTTTTTTTAAACAAAAATTTATTATTTAATTAAAAAAATTTAAATGCATTTATCACTGGCCCAACCTGTATATACAGTGGTACTACGTACTATTTAAGTAGTTATATATAGGTATTGTACCTGCTAAGCGGGCGAGGTGTCAAAACAACTATCTTAATAGGTACTATGCAAGTAATTTTGAACACCACACTCGCTTTTGGCTATTTGGCCATTTTCGCAGTTTTTGAATTTCATCTATAGGTAATAAATTTAATTCAAGTCGGTGTGAAACACACAGTGTAAAATTCATATTATAAAGCCCAATATTAATACGGTACGGAACGGAACGGTATATTTATACCAAAGATAGATATAACTCCGTAATAGATAGATACAGTCTAAGGAAAAAACGTGCCTCGAAAATCAAGAAAATTTGATTCTCGTTCAGAGAGCGCTACTAGTTTTGGCCTACAGTCGTATAGATGGCGTTGACGGTTTCGTTTGTTATTTAACAATTTTAACGCATATCAGTGAAAGAACATGGGTCAAAATCATAAAAATAATTAATGCAAATAAAAAAAATCATTTATCTATATTTAAATACATTCTATCGTATTTTTATAAATCTTCATTTTTAGTTTTAAAGTGTGTCGACAGATGGCAGTGAATTTACTGGGGTTACAAAATTTACTATGACAGTACCGCTCTAGTATAAGTTACTCTATGTTTATTCGGTCTGTGATTAGGCCGGGCTCTTTCACGTGTCAATTAAATTCATTTGGTGCTAATGGTGCTATTAATATTTATAGCTTGTTAAAACCGTAATTTTGACGGATAGATCATTTAAATATTTTAGTGACTTAGGTATGTAACGCAAATATGCGCCTACGATCGACCGTGACGTCTCAATGTTGAACCAAACAATTACATAATTGTTATAATGTTTAAATACTTTAAATACTTCTGGTGTTCGGACATGTTTGACCTCCGAAACACAAAATATACGTTTGCGTTGCTATCATAAATAATATGTACGCTGAACTTTTAATTACTAAAATATTAATAAAAATAATTTTGAGGTCTCTTCCACATTCCATAATTGGATGTGATTCAACAAATATTGCGACTTTTGAAGTCACACGTGTCAAATAATCCTTCCATTAAATTGACTTTATCCAAAACTGATGATTTTTTGTAATTTTGGGTTAATTTTATTGTTTATAAAAATTTACATGTAAAAGTGCATCTGTGGCCTATTTGCTGAATAAATGTTTGATGTTAAATACTTATTTGTGGTATTTCATGTAAAAAGGGACCTTATTGTCGATGGCGCTTGCGCCATTATTAACGATGCTCCGATATAAATACAATGCCGCGCGACGTTGTGCGGCGTAAACGCCATCGACAATAAGGTCCGTTTTCATAGAAAATGCCCCATTTATTTTACAGGATTCGTGTTTTACGTCATTATTGGTGCCACGTTTACTATTATGAAAACACGTTTACTATTTTTTTATTATGAAAATTAAACAAACTTATTTCTATGAATCCCATAATAAAATTATGATTTAATGCTTGTTAAGGCCAATTGTCATGTACGAATTTAGGGTAGGTATTTTTGCAATGGATTGCAACATTGACGAACTTGTTTATTAAACAGGTTTATAATTATCAATCGCCATAACAACGAGAACTAATTTATCTCAGACGACTCAGAAGATTCACCGCGAAGAATGCGGATGTAGGTAAGTACATAATGTACGTAATATATGATTTACATGCCCGGGGCGATGATAATGACAATTTATTACATACGTTTTACATGCCATCTGATTACATATTGTTTATTTTACAGCATTGATGCGCTGTTTACATTTGAATGCGAGATAAGTCAATGTTATGTAATGATGAATATATTTGCCTACTGTGAAAGAAGGAACAGGTATCTCTAAAAATAATTGAAATCAAAATTACAAACTATTATTATTTTTTTATTAAATATTTTGATTTTGGGGTTTTTTTTTTTTTGTTTTTTTTTTAAGTAACAAATACTATACATAAATTAAAAACTGTAATAGATGTCATATATTAAAGAAAAAGGAAAAAGGACCACTGGAGGGCTTCGTCACTTTTTCTTTAATATATGACATCTATTACAGTTTTTAAAAACTAAACTTAAAAATAAACTATAAATAAAAAATTTGCCCCAAATCACCGTCTATTGGCAGCGTGCCCAGAAGGCTGGCAGCATTGCCACGTTGTATGGCAATGCTGATCCGCTGTGCTAGATATGAACCAGCCCTCTGGTCACGCGTCAACTCTACTAACCTGCGGCTACATTCCTTAAAAACTCTATGGGCACTTTCCCCCCAAGGCCCCATAGTTTCAACCCCAAACGGCTCAAATATGCAAACACTATTTATGGTTGCATACTTGCGTCGCTTGAGGAGCTCGGCCGAATTGGCAGCCGAACCAGCCTTCACTGCGGTGCCATGGAGATGGGATAGCGCTAGGGTATCGGCACAGGTTGCGTCCCAAACCAACGGCCGTCCCATCTTCCATGGCACGAGGGTCATGCCGTCGGGCCTTTTACCGTCATCGCGGGCGAGGCCGGTCGGTTCCAAAACCGCCGGTGCTCCCGCACTGGCTAAGGCCCGACGGATGATATCATTAAGGCCAGCATGGCGGGGATGAATGATGAATTATTTATAGGATTAAGTGCATCAATTATTTGATAAAAAGTAATTCGGCTAGTATTAAAATGATTACAAACCATAACATACATTTTTATAGACTGCAGTTTAGTGCCACTTAACTAAAATAGTTAGTAAAAATTGTTTGTTTCACAAGAAGGCAGAGTTGTTGTTAAACCCCTCGTGCCAATATGGATACCCGCTAATATTGATAACAAGCAATGGGGTTGGCAACTGTCAAAGGTTTGCAGAGATGGCGCCATCATAGCTTGCCCCTTTTTCTATGCAATTTGGCTTAAAGGGCTGGCATCCAGGAGCGGTATTTGACATGCGTTAAGTGACGTTTCGTGTTGAACTTCAGTTGAATGGAAGAAATCGTGTGTTGTCGAATAGGTAAATTTGACATTAGCAATACACAGTTAGGTGACAACGAAACCAAACCGAACCACGCCGAGTTCAGAGTTATTTTAAACCGTATAGTAGTAAGAAAACAAAGTTGATTTTTGCTGCATAATTTTTTCAATGAATGAGTTTTGGTTGTACCAAATGATACTTTCCACAGTTGATGAACAAATGATTCATTCCACTGTTGAACTGATGTTGAAGCCGAAACTGACAGTTGTGCATCTCGAATAGGGCCCCTGGGCATTATAAAAACAAAAATTTGACACAATTCTAGGGATTGACAGGGCAAGCTATGCTGGCGCCATGTGCTAATTATTTCGATCGGCCAACCCCATTAAGAGATTCCAAAATTGGACCATGAGCTTAGCGAGAAGATTCCAGAATCTACAAGGGTTTCAAAGCATGGTGGCGCAGTAGCGCCAAATTCCTTTTCGGCATTCGGAAAGGAATTTGGCGCAGTATTAGCGCCACCAAAGCACGAGGGGTAACAAACTATGCTACAGACTGAAATTCGAAATTTATCATTACACCAACGCGAGGAAAATACTAATTGAACATTATTATTAATTGAATACTAATTTTACATTAGAAACATTACAATAAGTACTAGTGGTTCTGTGAGCAGACCTCGCGAACCCTCATGGCTCCGCCATTTTGAAAATTTCCGAAAAATGAATCGACATAAAACTATTTAATTCTTGAACTTGCTCACAAAATTTTAAGAAAATCGGTTGAGAAATGCGACCTGTAGACGAGAACATTCGGACATACGAAAGCATTTTTGTCCAAGCTGAAACGGAGACCTTCGCTGACGCTCGGTCAACAAACAGGCAACACACAAGGTAAGTCCTTCTGTAAACACATGATTATAAATGCAATAAATTTATGAATTAAATGAATTATACAGCAAGTAGGCAACAAGTGCCTACTTCAAAATAATAGCAAAAAGTTTCGCGTCGTGAGAGTTGCGTTACAAAATTATGTCATCAAATTAGACAATCAATGATAATGATAATGATATTCATATCAATCAATCAATATCTTTAATGTCAAAAACACATGTCAAAAATTACAATACAAATAAAATTTAAAATACACAACTTACACTAAATTAAATAACAAAACCAGATAACAAAATAGTAATGATTATACATATGTATACGGGATGGAAAAAATAAGGGATTATAAAGGTACTAACTAGGTACAGTGCAGTCAAGGAAATTTGACTGCAGGCACGAAATGGGTCGAAAATTTAATTATTTGACTGTACCAAAGAATCTATCTTTGACTGATGTACCTAGTAACCTACCTACCTAGCATAAAATAGGTTACGATTATTGGTATTTTATTATTTATTTAATAAGGTACTTAATAAGTATTTTTTAAATAGTGCTTTTATTAAAAAGTAAAAAGTGAATTAACATTAAATAAGTACAAGTTACAACTAGGGACCTACTTAAAAATAAAATTAATATTTAATAATATTTGGCATTTTCTATAAAAAGGGACCTTATTGTCGATGGCGCTTACGCCATTATTAACGATGCTCCGATATAAAAACACAATGCCGCGCGACGCTGTGCGGCGTAAGCGCCATCGACAATAAGGTCCCTTTGCATAGAAATCGCCCCAATATGAAATCGAAATTAAATAATATATATATACAAGGTATATTTTCATAATTTACAACTAAAACCATAAATAAGACGGACCGGCGAACAGCGGAGTCTTAGTAATAGGGTTCCGTTTTTACCCTTTTGGTACGGAACCCTAACAAGAGTTGCAGTTTCGCATTTTATTTTTATCGAGAAACAACCTCCTACTTTAATAGCATAATTTCGCCAACTCACACACCGGGGGTGTAGCTCAGATGGTAGAGCGCTCGCTTAGCATGCGAGAGGTACGGGGATCGATACCCCGCACCTCCAACTGTAAAGTTCGCTTTTTTTTTTTTTTTTACAAAAAAATTAATGACAAACTAGTTTTATTTTTTTAGATTTAAATATGGATTAAGCCAAGCCAACACAATTCACACTGAAGTTTTTTTTATAAGTAATCATAATCGTAAAGTAAAATTGTTTTATGCCTCATTAATTAAGTATTCATTTATATTTAAACTAGCTTTTGCCCGCGACTTCGTCTGCGTGGACTTAGTAACCTCAGCTAGAGTAAGAATAGCGCCTGGAGAAAATCTTATAGCAATTATTCAATTTGAGCATATTATGCACACAAATTAGCAGACACTTCATTAATTATCTCAATTCCACCCCGCTTTTTACTTTCTTAAGGGATGATTTTCGGGATAAAAACTATCCTATGTCCTTCTCAGGGACTCAACCTATCTCTATGCCAAATTTCATCTAAATCGATTCAGCGGTTTAAGCGTGAAGAGGAAACACACAGACAGACAGACAGACTTTCGCATTTATAATATTAGTATGGATTTGTCCTTTAAACGCATTTATAACATTTAGAATTCAATGGAAAGGAAACCCATAAGTCATCTTAAAGATTATCTTTTAACTATTTTTTAATGCTTTCAATTACCTTAATTATTATCAAAAACGAATAAATAATGTTTAATTGACCAGAAAGCTTATAAAATAGCATCGCCTTGAGGCGGATCGTTATATTCGTATTATAAATTAGGTTAATCATGAATTAATCGTTGGCTGCACCGATTTCGATGCGGTTAGTGAATAGAGTGATCTAATTTCGGCCTTGCGTGATTCTAATCTAGAACTTAATATAACATTTAAGTTTAAGAAGGTTATAGGGCGAAAGGTTATGTATGGTCGATGATTAGTTACAAGCATATATTATACAGTGTGGAAAAAATAAGGGATTATGAATGGAAACAAGTGAAATTATTGATAGTTGATTTTATATTTAAAAGTTTATTATTTTAAATTCATCATATTATGTAAAATGTTATATTATTTCAAACAGATTTTTTATTTTATTTATAATGAATATTAGGTTAGGTACCTACTTTCGATGTACGATAGGGGTTGTCTCAAAAGAAGCATTGTACTCGTAATATCAAATATGTAACTAAACTTTTATCTTAGCCTCGTAAAGCTCAATGTATGCATTATTATGTCATTATTCGTTGCAATCTAATTAGAACCTTTTATGAACCAAATAAAGTAGCATTTTTATTTGTTTGATTGCTTTCTCAAACAATCGGAATTCATTTATAATATTTAATAACTTGTTACAAATTCAATTACAGACATCACAGTAACATATCAGACACTCGCACACTTATCACACACACTTTTACATTTCCGCGGCAATTTGATGATTTGTTTTAGTTTTAGTCTTTGTTTTAGTTTTAGTCTTAAGTTTAGTTCGTTTTGGCTCTTTTTTTCTGTAACTTCGTAATAAATAGATTTAAAAATGGCGGTAGTTAATATTTTGTTTGTCTTAATTTTTTATGTTTAATAATGTTTGTATTTTTATGTTAATGTAAATTTATTTGTGAATCGTTGGCGTACGTGTCGCCATTATTTTTAGGTTAAGCCAGGTCCCCACAGAAAACCAGTGCCACGGTTTGCCGCGGCACTATGCTGAGTGGGGATCCTTTTTGGCGTCCAAATGTTTTTTTGTCTGCATGCTTTTCTTTTTTATGTACCTACTATTGTTGTGGCGTCAAATAAATGTATTTTCTTTCTTTCTTTCTTTCTTTCTTTCTTTCAATAATGTATAAATATAACAACGTGCAAGTTAAAAATACTAAAACTTTGTATGGTGGGCCTTACATGATTAAAACCATATTCCAGAGATATTTAAACAAAAAAACGACTCTATTGCAAATTATCAACGTTACGAGTATATAGTTTGTCAAAGGACTGTCTCATTTCAAACATAGACGGAGAGAATCATAATATCTTTGTCTTACACTAGTACTACCCAAAAAAAAAGGATGAGTATAGTTCTTTTTGTTCTTAGTTACTGCCAATTTGGTTTGACCAACTATAGGTACCTATATGCTTTATGTTACATCATTTATAGGTATTTTTAATTTATATTTATATTATTTGCATGACTAAATTGTATTTCAATAATTATGTACTGTTTTGCTATTTGCATGTATAAATTTGCCAGCGCTTTGGTGCAAACTGTAATGCTGTGTAAATATGTTGTTATAATAATAAATAAATAATAAATAAATAATTTAATTATAATATGTAGTTTATGCCAAGCATTAATAAAATAACAGATAAGGCTAAAAATACCTTACCCGGATCAAAGATGGAGGGATATACGATATACAGGGTGACTAACCTAATTGTTATAACCTAAACTGTATAGTCTTGTCAGCAAATCCTTATCGATTGTTAATATAATGAATACCATGATAAAACGCATTCAAGCTTCAAGTTAAATAGTGTAGGAGTGTCGCTCGTGCGCGCACTAAATACCTGCAAAATGTCGGCGCCCGGCAACCATCTTTGAATACGTTAACGTGTTCCATTTTCAAACTCGTTGATTAGGCGAATAATAATATAATTGACAGAGTAATGAGGATTTATTAATTAGTGTTAGTTAAGCTCGTTTTAAAGGAAAGAAAATAAAAAAAAACATTGAGAAATAAAAGGAAGACATGAGTGTATGATACTACTTTTCCATTCCTCCTCTTCGTTTTAGCGTTTCCCTGGTTGCATCCTAAAGAAACCCAAGCGTTCACTTCAATTTGCAATTTAGTCCCAAGAACTGGCGCAAGCTAAATTTTTACAATACAAGTTACTAGGTTACTACAATATCCGTATGGATTATATCCGTATATCCGTATCAAATTAACTGTATGATTGAACTACCATGTGTTTGGTGGTAAAAATCATGTGTTCGATGTGCTGTATGAAGCAGAAAAATACATTCTCTAAAAAATCTAAAATATTACCTAAAATTCAGAATCCTTATCTTTCACAGATAGGAGTTTAAAGTACAATGACCCTAACTGTTATTTTAAATTCGACCAAGAGCATGTCGGGCCATGCTCAGAGTACGGTTCCGTAGTTAGGTAGTTACCATTCTGTCAGAATAGGCTAAATGGGAGCTATTAGTGAGTATTTACAAGCAAGCAAGGGTTCCTAGTGGACTACGGAACCCTAAAAAACGGATCCGTATTTTTATTAGACTTACTAATGCAAAAAAATACGCTTTTGGAACAACACTTTAACCTTGCATCCATTTAGTTACAAAAAGGAAAAATATCTGACCATAACACCTCATTTTTAGGGTTCCGTACCTCAAAAGGAAAAAACGGCACCCTTATAGGATCACTCGTGCGTCTGTCTGTCCGTCTGTCACAGTCACAGCCTATTTTCTCCGAAATTACTGGACCAATTAATTGAAATTTGGTACACATGTGTAAGTTTGTGACCCAAAGACGGACACATAACGTAAACAAATGAATTTGTTTACGTTAAAAACATGGGGGCCACTTTTGAGGGGTAAATGAGAAAATTAATAAATAAAGTTTTTCAAACCATATCGTGTGACATATCAGATAAAATAGTTTATTGTGAGAATCTCAAATACATTTTTTTATCCAACACATAGTCCAGGAGTGCCCCCTCAGAGCCTACCCCGGAAGCCCCGATGACCTGTTCTCACTTACCCCTGACGCAGCCCAATGGCTGAGAACCTTGGATATAAACCTGTGACATACCTGTTATATTTTCGATTTATTTGTGACTTTTTATGCCATTCGATTAAATAAATAAACATTTTTTTATAATTTTAGGATAAACAGTTTAGAAGTTATTCAAGAAAATAGGCAAAAAATGTCCATTCCCCCCCTTTATCTCCGAAACTACTGGGTCGAAAATTTTGAAAAAAAATACACAAAATAGATCTTTACCTATAAGTTACAGGAAAATCTATTAGAAATGTGCAGTCAAGCGTGAGTCGGACTTAATTACTTAGTTTTTGATCCGACCCCTACGGGGTTTTTAAAGACAATTCACTCACGTTTCACATAAAAGATACATTGTTTAAATTGTGTAATGTACGGAACCCTTAGAACGCGAGTCCGACTTGCACTTGGCCGGTTTTTCAAATTGACATATAGATGTTAACCTATAAAATGAAGTTCAACAATAGATAAAGACGTGCTTGGCACTCGAGTCGTCACGACCTTTGCCACTAAACTTGAGCTTTAGCGATTTGAATGAGATTTAGATTTAAAGCGCGTGCGAAACTCGTTATTAAATGTACGAAGGACTTTTCTACGACTTTAAAGGAGTCTATATTTGCAGCCTCAGTTAAAACTGAAATACTCAGCTAGCTAGCTATACTATAAAACAAGTTTTTTTTTTATAAAAACAAACAAGTAAACCTACAAAATACAGCTATTTGCGTTCCTCATTAAAATATATAGTTTCTGAGTAAAATGGATGTTACATACGGGCAGGCAGACAGACAAAATACAAAATAATTTATTGTACGAAAGTGAGTATTAAAAATGATCCTTATGTTACATACACAAAGTGCGTTACAATCAGACCGACAGACGGACAAACCTTTTTGTCATTTTGTCCAAAAAAAACCTTTGAAATTGCAATTATTTCATCACTAGATTTGAATCAATGCGAATAGATGGATTTATAAAGCGCTTGGCCTTTTTGTGTCTGAGGCTCACACACAATGGCCACGCGCACAGGCACGAAGGCCACGTGCTCGCACAAAAGAAATAATGGCTTTTGTTTAACAGAATGCCATTGTTAGTACAGGTAAGTGAACGAGCTCAGTAATGATAGCGTTAACTAGAAATTATAGTAGAAACGCCCATCATTGCATTCCAACTCATAGTAAAGTTCACTGGTAGGTGTGCAGGTCTAGTCGGGCCGGGTTCATGCTGATGATGGTATCTAGGTACTGCTTCCAACAGTGGTCAGGGGTCAGGGGCAAGGCCGGATTGTGAAACTGATGAATACTTTTCAGTGATTCCCAAGAAAAGTCCCAGAGCTCGAGGGAGAGGAGTGTTAGGGTCGGCAACGCGCATGTAACTCCTCTGGAGTTGCAGGAGTACATAGGCTACGGAGACTGCTTAACATCAGGCGGGCCGTATGCTTGTTTGCCACCGACGTAGTATTAAAAAAAAGCGACTACGTAAGTATTTATATCCCGACCTATCATCATCATCATCATCATCAGCTTTTTGTCATCGCTTGGCAACTAATCCCAAGAATTGGCGTGGGCAGTTATTTTTACTAAAGCGACTGCCATCTGACTTTCCAACCCAGACGGAAAACTAGGCCTTATTGGGATTATTCCGGTTTCCTCACGGTTTTTTCCTTCACCGAAAAACTGGTACATATTAAATGAAATGTCATGTCATACATAAATTCATTGGTAAGAGTCAGTGTTTGAACTGCGTATATGAAACGCACATTTTGAGACAATATTTTTCAAACTTTTATATGATGTGAAACACTTGGGATCAGCACATAGATGGAAAAAAAATCACATCTCCCTGTATTCAGCTTCAAATATTTATTGTGTTAGTGTCGTTAGTTGAGCCGCTCAACTTGAGCGGAGGGGCAAAATCCGTGTAACTCGATAAAAAGATCAGCATTTGACTTGCTCATGCGAATATATTTTTTATTTGTATTATTTTTTTACTTTTTCAAAATGACTAAATGTTTCGTGACTCGCGATAAACCTGGTGCAGTCGGGTAAAAATTACAGGAAGTAGATTTTTAGTCTGATCATATTCCATGTATTGGCTTCTAAAATATTACAGGGTCAATATCAAACAAAAACTCGTACTATTTCCTAGCATTCTCGGAAAAAACAAAACTGTAGCCTTTGTAAGCGACTCTTCTGGTGAAAACGGCATCTATTCCAAATTAATTAAATATAACAAAATTTTTGTGAGACACAGACATATTAAATATATTAATAACGGGTCACACACGTGTTTTAAGTCGAAAACGCTCGACATGTTTCACTCCGTACCGAGACCGAGGAGCGTCATCAGGAGCTTGCGTCGACGGTGACGGTGTCTGCGCCGGTCCGTCACCGTCGACGCAAGCTCCTGATGACGCTCCTCGGTACGGAGTGAAACATGTCGAGCGTTTTCGACTTAAAACACGTGAGTGACCCGTTATTAATATATTTAAATTAAATTTAATGGCAACAATAGATCATGACCTTTGAACAAAGAATCTTAACTACCTTTAGACTCATTTCAAACGATTTAAATCAATGTCATTGCAACGTAACTTTAAATTTCGTAACTCGTCAAAATCACCCGCCCACTGATTTGAAAAGGTGTAAATACTTCAATTAAAGTTCCAAGTAATTTGCCTTAAGTCAATAGTTCATGGTTCAAAAGCGTTTGTTTAAAGAACAAATAAACTAAAAGACAAATTTGATTTTGCGGGTGAGCAAATCCTAAACTAGTGCAGTCACGTGATTTTTCTAAGCTAAGAATAGACAGTAGCGAAACTGATGACGGCAAATGTAACTTTGTCCAATTGCACTGACAAAGTCAAATGACATTTAGGAACAATTGACTACTCGGATTGGTAACTATGGCAACGGTGTATAATTATTGCGGGAACACAGGAATTTCAACCTTAACGTAATTGCGTAAGGTTGTAATGAAAATAATTTATAGAAATAAGATAATAAGTTGCTGAAATTGCTTTCTGTTGAATTGTTATAGTGATCAAGTGTCAGGTTAAATATTCGAGTAAGTCACATGTGATTTGCTGATTTGTATGAAAGTCACGGTAGTTAAGAAATCGACTGAGCTAGAAAAACTTATGTTGGACGTATAAAAAGTCATCCTGTATGATCATTAGTCATTACGATGTATCTGGCTATGTTCACAGTAAAGTTGTGAGCTGTGTCGCTGCTTGTGTTTTCTTCGATACTTTTTTATTTATTTATTTAATATTAAAAAGTTCTGTACATTGCTTATTGCTACTTATCTTATAGTTTGTTGGCAGGAAACTTATTCTACCCTCCACCATATACATAAGAAAACCGGCCAAGTGCGAGTCGGACTTGCCCACCGAGGGTTCTGTACTTTTTAGTATTTGTTTTTATAGCGGCGACAGAAATACTTACATCATCTGTGAAAATTTTAACTGTCTAGCTATCACGGTTCATGAGATACAGCCTGGTGACAGACAGACAGACGGACAGACTGACAGCGGAGTCTTAGTAATAGGTCCCGTTTTTACCCTTTGGGTACGGAACCCTAAAAAGTGACCAAGCCGGCCTGGCGTGACCTACGACTTATATATGACGTCTATTTTTAGTTTATAAAAGACAGTTATATTTTGATGGGCTATCTCGCCCTTAAGGGGCCCACTGACTATCAGTCCGCCGGACGATATCGGCCTGCCAGTCAGTGTTGCCAACACGGAATTTGAAAAAATGCCAGACTTATGTCTAAATTATGCCAGAAATATGCTAAATAATTTTGAAATGTGCTAAAAAAGATGCTAAAATATTATAGGTAACTAAAAACCGGCCATTATGACATACACGGATTTAGATTTTAATAACTTCATGATGACATATGACATGACATTGACATTGACTATACCATAGATAACACAAAAAGATTATTGGGTATTTTTCGCACAATCTGATTGACAATTTAATTGGTAACGCGTATGAAAAAAAGGTCGCGGTGCGGTGCGGTAGTCTGTTACGGCTTATTATAATTCCTCGTATGTATAAAGTTTCCTTTGACGGTTGTGCCATGGATTGTCTATCACTGCCAAGTAGGTTTCAAACTTGGCTTAGGGACATTATCACTTAATTCACTAAATTATGCTAAAAAAGATGCCAGATGCTAAATGGAAATTTTCGATTCAAGAGTGTGAAATTATGCCATATCTGGCACCAATTATGCCAAGTTGGCAACACTGGCAGCGCTGCTGCCAGTTGTTCGGAACTGTCAAATTTTGGTTCTAACTGACAGGCCTATATCGTCCGGCGGACTGATAGTCAGTGGGCCCCTTTATAGCCATCTACCCCGGAATTACCCTATACTGTCCAAAATTTCCATTTTTGCAATATTTAAATATTATTACCCACATTTTTGTACATAATTGTAGTAATTTTATTTTTTAGTAATGTGGGTACACAATAGACGTGTATTAGTAAATGTATGGCTGTGGAGTGTTTCAAAGATAATAAGTTGTCAGATGGTGTGATATCGTTATTGTTATCAAGTGATAAGTGACAAATGATAAGACAGTCAGTGATTAGTGTTCCTTGGCTCGACACGCATCATGCCGCTTTAAACTATGGTAAGTTTTTTATTCATTAATACTTAACCTAAAACCTACCTCAATTTGATATTTTCGATATAGAAACTTCCAAGTGATTTATTGGTATTTAATAAATGAGGAATATGTTGCTTGGTCAGAACCTCTTAATATTTTTAAGAGTAGGTATAACGTTGCCTTTCCAGTGAAGTGGAGATGAGAGGAAACTTGTGGGAATCAACCAATAGCGTGTATTGTAATTTGTAATCCACATCTCTTCTCCGCACTGCTGGATTAATCCAGGATTACAAACTAATAGAATCGGTAGAAACGGGAGTTGTAAGGGGCAGACCTCGGCGGACTTTCTCTGATCAGATCGGGAAAATCCTGAAGAAAGGCCAGGTCAAGAGCACCCTAAACCGGCGACCGTGTATGAGGAATGTTATGAAAGTGAAGGAAGCGAAAGAGGTATGTACAGGATCGTAGCAAGTGGAAATCCGTGGTCTCTGCCTACCCCTCCGGGAAATAGGCGTGATTATATGTATGTATGTACAAACTAATATTGGTTCATTTTATTCCCGCACGTCTCCTTTCATCTCCGTTCATCTCCGCCTCAGTAAAACGCAGCCGTAAAATAAAAACACAAATGATTTCTTAATTATATACCTATTTTAATTTTACTGTTACTCATTTTCTACGCCATTTTGTTGTGTATTAAATAGGTTAGCAATAACCTAATGTTATAAATATGTCGTCATAGAATTAGGTGCCTACTTTTACATGAGCACATGAGTGTTCAGCCACGAATTAATAAAGTAGTGTTCAGCGGTGAGGTGGAATGGCTGGTTCAGTAAGGCGAGGAAGGAAAGCCCGTCTTGATGGTCACAATTTATTATAATATATTTAAAGCACAATATTTTAAGCACTCTCTGCTATCTTTAGATAGCAGAGATACGCCTAACCAGTGCAAAATGAAACTAGACACTATGCTTTATATAATACTTAAACAAAATTTCAAAAAATGTCTTTAGTTACTGAGATATTTCATGTTTTAAGATAGACGTTTTCGAATTTTTGGACATTGAGTTATGCGTATCTCTTCTAACTCAAGTTAGAATAATTATGCGTAACTCTTCGCAGTTTTTTTACGGCAAACTGGATATCTACTATCTCGAGTTATCATAGTTTCGCGTAACCACACGCAGGTAGTACGGCGATAGGCGGCTCGCGGTGAGGCGGGGGGCGGGGCGCGGAGGGAGCGGCTCGTCGCTCCTTGCCACGTGTATTTGTTTATTTGTGTCGTTTTCAAACAAAAGGTACCACATTGTCGCTTATCATAAGGACATTCTGAAAGGTTTTTCGTATAAAGATACAAGCAATTTTCGTCCTTATAGTAAGCGACAATGTGGTACCTTTTGATTGAAAACGTCACATTTACATTTCATTACGTACGTAATATTGACCCGGTTAAGTTAGCGTTCCGGTGTTTTTTTATGTTGTTTGTTCAAAATATGATAAATTAGTCTTTGAAATTAGTTTTTTACGAAGTAAAGCCTTGTTACGAATGTTAGTGATAGAAATGTGGAAGAAAACAAAGGTTGTGCGACTAATTATCTTAGCTAATCTCACTTTGTAATCATTGCTGAAAACCCTGTGAAAAACTCAACTATTTCGTTTTTTTTTTTTAAATCTTAAGATAACCTACATAGGTACTGAACTGTTTATCGTCGTCCGCTGTCTGTCATGAACTAGTCGTCAACTGGTCTTGTGATTGTCATGTCTAATTTTGAATTTAAATGTCGGTCGTTCCAAATGTTCCAATATTCCAAATATGTATGTCAGTCAGCCAGTCAGTCAGTCGGTCTATGTCAGGTCGCCACGGAGGTTAGAAGCCCCGACAGGTACCTACTTACAAAAATCTTAACGTAAATAAAAAATAAAAAATGACAAACACAAAATTAATTGAAATAACTGACAATATAATATAAGTAATGCACGAGTACTATCTTGTTACATACTTCTGTAGTAGTTTCTTTCTTCTGTAGAAGATAATAAAAGATAATAAATGCATAAAAAGTAAGTAAAGTTATGAACATAATTTATAAAACATATTTTTTTACTCTTCTTTTCATTTTTATTACTAAAAGCAAGAAAAAGTTTCAAACAGTGTCAGTAGAGGCAAAATATTAGTTTAAACATATATTTGGATCGCTGGAGTGTCTTATTTTGAAATACATAGAAACGTATAGTTAATGATTCTGATTCTGAATAAAATTTTTGGAGTAACTGACCTTAATATTTTTACTATATATCTTCTAATACCCACAATAAATTTACACCAAACCTGAACCAAAACCTGAGTTCCACTAGGTACAGCCGGGGTTCATCATCAGCTCTATCTTGGGTACTGCTCTCATCAAGGCGTGTCGGATGACCAAAACAGCGTTTGCCTACGTTGCACCAAACCTGAGTTCCACTAGGTACTACCAGGGTTCAGTATCAGCTTTATCTTGGGTACTGCTCTCCCAAGTGCTCATTAAGACGTGTTGGATGACCAAAACAGCGTGTGCCTATGTTACACTAAACCTGAGTTCCACTAGGTACAGCCGGGGTTCAGCATCAGCTCTATCTTGGGTACTGCTCTCCCAAGTGCTCATCAAGGCGTGTCGGATGACCAAAACAGCGTTTGCCTACGTTGCACCAAACCTAAGTTCCACTATTAGGTACAGCTCTCCCAAGTGCTCATCAAGGCGTGTCGGATGACCAAAAACAGCGTTTGCCTATGTTACACCAAACCTGAGTTGCAATAGGTACAGCCGGGGTTCAGCATCAGCTCTATCTTGGGTACTGCTCTCCCAAGTGCTCATCAAGGCGTGTCGGATGACCAAAACAGCGTTTGCCTACATTGCACCAAACCTGAGTTCCACTAGGTACAGCCAGGGTTCAGCATCAGCTCTATCTTAGGTACTGCTCTCCCAGTTGCTCATTAAGACGTGTTAGATGACCAAAACAGCGTGTGCCTATGTTACACCAAACCTGAGTTCCACTAGGTACAGCCGGGGTTCAGCATCAGCTCTATCTTGGGTACTGCTCTCCCAAGTGCTCATCAAGGCGTGTCGGATGACCAAAACAGCGTTTGTCTACGTTGCACCAAACCTGAGTTCCACTAGTTACAGCCAGAGTTCAGCATCAGCTTTATCTTGGGTACTGCTCCCCCAACTACTCATTAAGACGTGTTGGATGACCAAAACAGCGTGTGCCTATGTTGCACCAAACCTGAGTTCCACTAGGTACAGCCAGGGTTCAGCATCAGCTCAGATCTATGTACACTAAAACCTTCTCCAAAATGTAACAAACATTTTTCTGAATACCGCATCAAACTCGGTTCAGCCAAACGCGAGATAATCTCGGACAAACATACGAGTCAAACTGAGAACCTTTTTTTTAAGGCGGTTAAAAATTTTGGAGTAACTGACCTTCTGCCGTTAATTCCGCCTTTTACACTTACTGGGATTAAATATTAAATAAAGTACATACAAACAAACACACACACACACACACACACACATACATACATACAGACATACATACATACATACATACATACATACATGCAATACATACAAACGCTATTAAACATAAGGCTCTTTCCACCATACGATTGATCTACTTTATAACCAATGATGTAAGGACTGATGGAAATCGGGCTCCTTGTATGTAATGTGAGTTAGCACAATATAAAATGGATTATCTTGTGTAGTCTGGTTACGCGTTTTACTAGGAGCACTAATACAACGAACTCTTACAACTTAAGATAAAAGAACTACGCGTGACCACCTCAATATTCCCCATGCCCTGGTTACACGTTTTACTAGAAGTTGATACAATGTAGTCTTCTAACTTTAGATAAACGAAAACCGCAATAAGCCCGCGAGCCGTGGCCACGCGAAATAGTATGAGCGCTCATACAACGAACTCGTCTAACTTTAAGTTAACATAGTTACGCGCAACCACCAAATGTATGAAACAGTGGTTACGCCAAACTATGTTTATGCGTTTATTTCAAAAACTATGTACTTTTACAAAAAAAAAGTAAAGAAATATTATTCTTCACATCTATTGAAACACAAAACACATATCAAAAATGACTGAACTCAATAAACTCACGAAATATATGAGTTTATTAGTTTTCACGCTCACCAAAAACTTTAAAGTCGATTTACTCAAAACTATGTTTTTTGAGATAGCAGAGATACGTCTGACACGGCAGCTGTAAGGTGAATGTGAAGGATAGATTCTAATTGTTATCCGTTTACATGGAAACAGAAAAAGTAAAATAACAGAGTGTAAAAAGGAGTTAATACTTTATATTACGAGTATGTTCTGTTGGACTTGCCAACACACGAGGATAAATAAAATATTTAGTCGAATTTGACATAATGTATCATTATTCATTAACACACAATTGTTAGTTTCATAGACATTGCTCGCATAAAAAGAAAGGCGTTTGTTTAAATAAAAATCAAATAGGTATCATTTATTATCAGGCTACTAAAACCCTTAATAGATTCAAAGATGATAGACCTTACATGCCATAAATGGAATAATTTTAATCTTAGAAACTAATAAACATCATTTATTCCAAATGTGCGTAAACATAGAAATAATGGAAATACCTACGCTTACCTTTCCTCTAAGTTCTTTTTCTAGGCCGATATCGCGTCTTTATTGAATAGTTGCATGTGTTGTAAATATATTATTTTTAAATTTATACCATAAACTTTTCCATTTCCATTTTTAGTTACATAGTATAAAACAAAGTCGCTTCCTGCTGTCTGTCTGTCCCTATGTATGCTTTGATTTTTAAAACTACGCAACGGATTTTGATGTGGTATTTTTTAATAGATAGAGTGATTCAAGAGGAAGGTTTATATGTATAATACATCACCGTGCGAAGCCGGGGCGGGTCGCTAGTGTATACTAAAGCTAGTTTTGCCGATTAATATTGGTAACTGTACCTAATACACAACATCGTAGAATGCTCCAGATATCGCGTCTGTTATCTCTTATCATCTTATCACCGCCATCCGAATTCCAGGCTAATCTCACGGATATACAAACAACACAACACTAGTCAAGACTCGCTCACTTAGCTGTATTTTAAAATATTCACAAAAACTCCTGAAAATTTTTTTTTTCCTATCTTGCTTTTACTCCCTGCAATTTTGCACAGGGTGAATTTGCCAATGTCGGTTTTTGACTTTCACACGAGAATAGAATGTTCGGTATTCTTGGGAGGATGTGGTTAGGAAAACCTAAAAACAAATAATTGTTATAACCATCACAGACAAACACATGACGAATACAAAAATTAGTAGAATATCTTAGAATAAGTTCTTGTTTGACACCTCTCGCCCAGGCTGTGAGCTGCGAACCTCTCGTATTCTCAAACTTTCAGTTCCTGTTCACCATACTGGTTTCAAGACTAATCACTTAGCTGTCCAGACGAGTCGTCTCTGGAATTCGCTCCCTCTCAACATCAGACCAGCCCCAAAAATTTACTTTCAAGAGGGTTGCTTGCTGCATAGACATTTCCTGAAACAAAAGAGTATGAGCAGTATCCATCATAATATATTAATTTGTATGTGTGAAGTATGTAGTAGTATATTAATTGTACCTAGGGTGAAAAATTCTTTTATTTTTAAAAAGAAATAAAACTGCATTCAAAGATTTTTCATATTTCTTTTCAAGTTCGCTTGTCTAAAAATATTCTCGAGTACTAAATATTCGATTTTATAGATATTTTATGGACGAGTGTAAGACCTAATGTTTCTTGGAGAAATGTTATTATTAACATTAACTGTATCGACTAGTACAATAAAATATCTAGCGTGTTTATTTTTTGAAAATTTTAGTAGGTTCGATTCCCGGGCGAGACAAGCGAATTTTAAATAAATCTTTGAATGCAGTTTCGTTTCTTTTTAAAAACAAAAGAATGTTTCCTTCAAGTAAAACGAGTTAAGGTTTTAAGGCACTTTCCCTCCAGGGACCATATTTTTTTTCCACCCTGTATATTATAATATTTTTATTTGTGTATTGTATATGCAGTGTTTATTATGTTTTCAGTTGTTTGCATTTGTTCCAAATTAAATTCTTTTACTTTTCTTCTTGCACCGTTTTTATTACATCTATTTAGCCCTATGGTTGACTGGTAGAGAATGGTTTGTTTTTTATTTTGTACAATAAAGTATAAATAAATAAATAACTCACTGCATAAAACAAATTCAAATACCTTTCTATAAGCATCAAAATAAGACTGACAAGAAAAGTACATTTGGCGATAAAAATATGTACTAAAAATAGACAAAAAAACTAAACTGAAACTAACTAGTTATAATCATAATTATAACGTGAGATATGTCAATATTTATGTTTGAAATAAAATTGATATTCAAAATATTTGTAACTGTAGATAATTATAGTGCTGATAAGAAAATAATAGACTTATTGTCTTGATTGGAACAAAAACTATTAAGAATTACAAAATAACTCCACTAAGTAAGAATATATTATCTTAGTATTCATCGTTATCAACTTTGTCACACTTCATGGAACCCGATGCGATGACGACATTATCTTTGCACTTAAGAGCAATATAAACAGGCCATTCTGGATAAAAAAATTATACAAATGGACCCAAGACCCAATCTCATTGTTTAAGAGCCAACAGGAGCCGAGACCAAACTCAATTTTGAGATTTGAAAGAGAATATCGTCGTCGCGCTGACGGGGGCGGTACCGCGTACCGAGGGACTATCCCAGTGTGTGTGGTGCACGCACACCGACGCGCACGTTATTTGCGCTCCTCGCCGGCCTCACGCCGCTCGCGTTTTTAGTAACTAAATTCAATATCCTTCTACAACCTGCAATCTAATTAACATTTCGAGTTACAGAATAGTAAAAAAACATAACATAACATGGACATACAAGAAAACATTGTTGTATAAAAACATACAAGATAACGGCTGTTAAATTAATCCAATTAAATATTTTTAAATATGATAAACAAAAATATTAAATTATAGTCGTGAGTATTTTAAAAGTAAAACTCCCTTATACCTTGATTTTAAACAAAGTATTTTACTTATAACTTACTTGGTTCGTATGAATTAGTGACATACCTAATTAAAAAAGAAAGCTATAACTCCCGCGGGAACAATATAGGCCTTTTCCCTTCAGTACACCTGCATGAAATAAGATCTTTTCGAGCAAGCGTCTTGAAAAACAAATTTGCCGCTCTCCGGCTCCGTTGAATAGAAAAAAAGAAAGCCTCAGGTTAGATAAAATTATCATAATAAAGAAACATGTGACATGTGATATTTCTTACTTTGATGTAATTATACAGTTTTATTGATGGTCCGTTTTTTTATTTATGTGTCAGATTTTGATAAAAATAGGTATAAATTGAAGAGCTCCTAATTCTGATCGGAATAAATATGAAACCCAATAAATAAATAAATAATAATAAATATTAAATCAATATTATAGGACATTCTTACACAGATTGACTAAGTCCCACGGTAAGCCCAAGGAGGCTTGTGTTATGGGTACTCAGACAACGATATACATAATATATAGGTATAAATACTTAAATACAAATAGAAAACACCCATGACTCAGGAACAAATATCTGTGCTCATCATATCATATCATCGAACCCAGGACCATCGGCTTCACAGGCAGGGTCACTACTTCCTAGGCCAGACGACCGGTCGTCGCCCAATATTTTGGGACAATAGTCTAGTCTACAAAAGGTTCAAGGTGGTGAAAAAAATAGTGTAAGCTGTTCGCATAAAAAAACCGCAAATCGATGTACAGGTTAGCCGTTTGGTACACGTATATACTAGTCAAAACAAAAATTTTGACCCGCAGTTCCTAAAAAAAATTCCCTTAGGAGGGGAGTGCTGAAACCTTTTTTTGTATAAAAAAAACTTTTTTTTTAAACCTATCGTATACTTCTCATCTATCATACGAAAGGGCTTTTTGAAGCGATTCTGAAAATATACCACATCATTGCATTTTAGCCATTTTTAGGGTTCCGTAGCCAAATGGCAAAAAACGGAACCCTTATGGATTCGTCATGTCTGTCTGTCTGTCGTCCGTCCGTATGTCACAGCCACTTCTTTCCGAAACTATAAGAACTGTTGAAACTTGGTAAGTAGATGTATTCTGTGAACCGCATTAAGATTTTCACTCAAAAATAGGAAAAAAAAAATTTTAGGGGTTCCCCATACTTAGAACTGAAACCCAAAAAAATTTTTTTTTCATCAAACCCATACGTAAAAAAAAAATTTTAAAATTTAAACTGTTTATTTCAAGAAAGATTACAAAGACTATATGTAGATTAGGCTAAGTATGGTCTATGGTATAATATGCTATATATAACAAATTATGAGGTTAACTTAAATATTCAGGCAGTGTTTTTTTATCATGATTTTAATTTTATGGGGCTTACCCTCTTCTAAATTATCTATTATATCTCTAGGAAGACTATTTAAGATGTGTGGCAAATAACTCGACCAGACTCTTTGCCCATAATAGTTGTTGCTACTTGGTATATTGAAATATTTTTTATTTAACAGTACTCTAAGGTTAGTTGGCCTGTCATACCTATTCAGACTTTCCAATTTATGTCTATATTCTAATACTATCGCTAGTTTCACTTTATCATACACATTCATTATTCTACAATGTTGGAATAAGTTATCATAATTATGTTTATGTTTATATTTGATTTTTAGTGGTACAATGGATTTTAAGATTCTTAACTGTAAACTATATATTCGCTGTAGGTGACTTTTGTGGGTTCTGCCATAGCTAGATATTCCATAGTTTATCACCGAGTCAGCCATGGCCATGTATATTAGACGGAGTGTATTATATGGCATTTTGTTTTTAAGTATTGTCAGGTTACTGAGTACAGCTCTTAGCCTCTTACATACATGGTCAATGTGCGGACTCCAATTAACGTGTGTGGTATCTATGGATAGGTCTTCAAAAATGATATTGAGGTTTCTCATATATTTTTTTTCTAAACTGAATAGTTTGCGCGAGACCGAGAGACACTTCCAAAGTGGTAAAATGTGTAACCCCCCCTCTAACTTCTAAAATAAGAGAATGATAAAACTGAAAAAATATATGATGTACATTACCTTGCCAACTTTTACCGAGAACTGGTTTGAACGAGATCTAGTTAGTAGTTTTTTTTAATACGTTATAAATCGTAAACCGCAATTTACCTTTCACTCACGTTTCACATAAAAATACATTGTTTAAATTGTGTAATGTACGGAACCCTCGGCGCCCGATTCCGATTCGCACTTGGCCGGTTTTTTCTTAAATTGAAAGAAAAAGAATTTTCAAAACATACCAAGTTTGGGCTCCTCCAGATACGATATGGCTGATTTTTTTTGTACAAATGATACGTGATATCCTCATATGTAACCCCAAAAAAGCAATAAAAAATTTATTTAGTTTTTTTTTTCAATACAAAGTGACACAGTTCTACTTAACCCTTTAACTTGACCCCAAACTTGGTGTGTTTTGAAAATTCTATTTGTTTTAATTAACAAAAAAATGGCTAAAATGTAATGATGTGGTATAATTTTAGAATCGCCTCAAAAAGCCCTTTCGTATGATACCACACACGATAGGTTTTTGGAAAAAAAATATGTTTTTTTTTTCATACAAAAAAAATGTTTCAGCATACCCCTCCTAAGGGATTTTTTTTAGAAACTGCGGGTCAAAAATTTTGTTTTGACCTCTTAGTATGCGTGTGCCAAACGGCTAACCTGTACATCGATTTGCGGTTTTTCTTTGAAATTGGGCTTGTACGGCTGCCACTAATAGAGATACTAACTCCTAAAAATACGTATGATACCTCATTGGATTCAGAATGATGTCTAGAAAAATGTATTCGAAGCGTTTATTCCCACATAAAAAAAGTTCAAAGCTATTAACAAAAAACGGCCAAGTGCGAGTCGGTTCCGTACCATTACGCAAAAAACGGCAAAAAATCCCGTTTGTTGTTTGGGAGCCCCACTTAAAAAAATATTTTATTCTGTTTTTAGTATTTGTTGTTATAGCGGCAACAGAAATACATCATCCGTAAATATTGCAACTTTTTAGCTATCACGGTTCACGAGATACAGCCTGGTGACAGACGGACAGGCAGATTGACAGACAGACAGAGATATTATTTTAAAGGTATTGAATATTCTTTTAAAAATTAGGAAATAATATGGTGTATTTAAAACATATCATGGAATATACTACGGTTATAAATTGATATTATGTAAAGTAATTTTTTCAACAAGTTAGGCAATTATTAAGTAACCACATTTTTTTCGAACTTTCGTCTTTGTTGTAAATTAAAAAAAAAAGAAAATAATTGGCGTAAAAAGTATTTCGCCTCGTGGAGCCCCTTTCATGAGATCACGTCACAAAAGTTTTAATAAAATTAATACTTTGTTTAAAATAAATTTTTGAATAATAGTGAAAATTGTAAAATATAAAGCAATATAATAATACGTACTTAGAACTGATACTTTTCTAAATAAAGAATGAATAAACTAAATTGTGTAATTAATTTTTAGTGCAAATCACCACAATTTGCTTCTAAAGAGCAAATCTGTGACCAAAAATTATATATAGTTTTAATTTTTCGTTCGTATATTCAGACGTGTATGAAAATATGAAACTATTATTTCTAAAATAAATTATTCGTCCCTAATTTACACAAAATTTATACCAAATTTGATCTCATATCAAGAGATAGGTAGAAATAGAGGCAAACTGGACCGCAGAAGCCGACTTTTCCCCTCCCTTTTTGGGGGGTAGCCAGGACTTAATCTCGTAGCTAGTGCGTCAGCTCAGCTTTGTATGAACCAAGGAATAATAAATAGTGTTAAACGATATCCCCTGAGGCCAAAGTGCATACTCACTTTACTTACTTCGCCTACTAAGAGGCAAATCGCGACTTTGTTATGGTTTATCGATAACTTATCACATCACTAGATTATCGACTTTCAATGTCGACTATTCCCATCACTTTTCTGTCCGTGTACGTATTTAGAAACTTGACCCCGCCCCTAAAATTAGTGCGATAAGGACAACTGCAGCTTAGGCGAAAAATCCTGCGTAAAAATCTCAAAAATCGAGGTTTCGTACTCGACTGTTTCCTCCTCCAAAACTTAAGCAATCGTAACCAAATTTGGAAATCTAAATGATTATGAAATTGTCTGTGTCGGACTGTTTTGATTTTTTGGCTAATTGATACCAGTTTTGAATACCACGCCTCTCATTGCGGCATAGTCAGTGAGGCCATTTTTGGCCATGTTTGAAGGGCTCTAGCGCCTTAAAAAACAAAAATATCAAAAAAAGCAAAACACACCGACACAGATATTGACAATATTAATCTGTGTTGAAAAAATCATTCCTCTAGCTTCAAAAACCAGGAAGGAAACAGTCGAGTACGTTTGTATGGAGAAATGACCACTCCTGTTGGCTCTTAACAGTGGATCTATACGTCCATCCTAATCTACGACACCTAAGTTTAATTAAGGATTAAAATATGTATGTAATTTTATAATTCAGGAGTTTATTCAATTAATTTGATTGGCATGAGCAATTAATGTACCTACATACATTCTTAGTACACCCATGAGCAGTAAAAATACGTTTCTTTTGTAACGTTTCAGTTCTTGAGATAAAGTTGTTGGGTTCCAACAAAAACCAACAATGAGAAATCACTCATTGCACAAATTAGTTATTTGTGCAACAAGTTGGTTTTTCTTGCGAGTGTTTATTTTGAGTCCCGAGAAAGCGAAAGATTCTATAATTGAATCACGAGCGAAGCGAGTGATTCTAAAGTAGAATCTTGAGCGTAGCGAGGGACTCAAAAACACGAGATGTAAAATAGCTTTGCTCTCGTGTTGCACACATAATTTTTCACCTCAGTAGTGAGAACATATTAAAGGTTAAATGTATTTCGAATTACACAGAATAAACAGAAAAAAAAGTATTATAATATGTACCATACCATACGATACGATACGATACGATACGATACGATACGATACGATACGACACGACACGACACGATACGACACGACACGACACGACACACGACACACGACACACGACACACGACACACGACACACGACACACGACACGACACGACACGACACCAAACCATACCATACCATACCATACCATACCATACCATACCATACCATACCATACCATACCAGACCATACCAGACCATACCATACCATACCATACCATACCATACCATACCATACCATACCATACCAAAACCATACCGTACCATACCATACCATACCATACCATACCATACCATACCAAACCATACCAAACCATACCATACCATACCATACCATACCATACCATACCATACCATACCATACCATACCATACCAGACCATACCATACCATACCATACCATACCATACCATACCATACCAGACCATACCATACCATACCAAAACCATACCATACCATACCATACCATAAAAAAATGTAATAAAAGTATGAAGTTCGTGGCCTTTACTAAATTAAAAAGCTACATTGTTTCACTCCCTGGAGTGAGGAAAGTCGCACTTTCCTCACTCCAGGGAGTGACGACAGTAGGGTTGTTCGAGCTGCTGAGGTGAAAAGGTATTTTGCCGATCATTAGAATTAGATTAGACCTAGATAATTTCATTAAAATGTTGATTATCAAATATAGTAAATGTGTAAATGCACTTAGTAGATAAAATCAATCAAAGGAACTTGTTGTTGTGTTCAAGGTGCATGCCTTTATGATTAATGTGACATGCTGATGAGTTGTAAATTAAGTTTTTCGTTACTTATTTAAGGCGGTTCCCTAAGCCAGAAGGCGAAAAATCTCCTTATATGATCATGTTTTTCTAAGAGGCGTTGATATTAGGAGACGTGGAAAAAATATATGTAGTTCTTGACTATATTATCTTTAACAACATAGCTTCCGATACACGAATTATGACACTTCGCTCGATACAATTAATTCCCAAAGTAACCTCTAACTCGGACTTTTAATCCTACTTTACTCGGTTATTTATTATGTGATACTATAAACAAAAAAAGAAGAAAAAACAATCTTAACTTAAATAGTAATTTTATAGCTTTTGAATTTCGGTATTGTAAGGTAACGTTTTTAAAATAAATAAAAATCGACAAAATTCGATCAAAATTGACACTTGGCGCGTATGATCTTTCCCGTTCTTTCTGGCAAAATGTGACAGTGACAGCGGCAAACCGATGGAACGGCCTTAAACTTTTTTGTATTTTTTGCAGGAGTTGGACCTGTTAATTGTTACGTCGGTGCTGGGCGGCGTATCGCTGCTGCTGCTGGTGCTGGTCCTCGTGCTGTTCCTGCAGCTTAACTCCTTGAAGAGGCAGTTGCAACAGACTCCTTCTATAAGAGTGCAGTCAGTATCTCATTCCTTTTTTATAAACTCAGGCATTCTCTAAGAACAAATTAAATTACTCTGTATGAGAATTGTATGAGAATAAAAGCGACGGTTCGATGTCGTGAAAGCGGATATGAGCGCAAACGGGCTGACGCGAGTGGACGCCCAGGATCGAGCAAAGTGGAGAAAGGGAAGTAGGAAAGCGGACCCTGGCAAAGGCCGGGATAATGCTAGGTAGGTAGAAGAAGAAGAAGAAGTATGAGAATATTTTAATTTGTGTTTTTTTTAAGTAGACACCCTACTATTTAAACTATAAACCTACTACTACTACTATTTATTTCGGTTTATAATTATAACTCAGGCATTATCATCAATTTTGTGCGCGAAGCATTCTACGGACCACGGGTCACGGATTAAAACTACGGCGCGGCGGTGGCAAGCATACGGTTTCTTTGGACCCCTCAGAACATCAACATTTGTAACTGAAACGAACGCTACGCAATTTTTATATCTGTTTTTTCAGTAACACGTGGGCTAATAGGTAATCTAATGATGATATCGTCTTTATCCGAAAGACTTAAAAGACTCAATAAAGGATTCGACTCGCGCAGAGATGCGCACAAGAGCCACGGGAGGGGCATACATATACGCTACGTCTTACATATACGAACACTCGTGAACGCGAAGCGAAGCGACGCGGTGCGGCGCGGCGGGCCCAAGGCGGTAGCGTTCGCAACGAGATCGCCCTAGGACACTTCTATATGGATCCAAGGATTGATTCACACCGCTCCGCGCCGCTTAGCGTTCGCGTGTTGTTCGCCTACGTAATACGCTGCGTTAGTTGCAAATGCGAGTAAATAGAGTTCAGATTTAGACACTCAAAGGACTCGAGGTCCTACTAACACTTATTTGTTTTTATAGGAAACTCAGGATGGATGACAAAAACCACGCGTTCCAGAACCCAACGATATCGCCCGATGAGGAGCTGTCCCGGCGAGGCTACTCTATGTACGTGCCCGAAGACGTCGAGAAAGGCGCCGAGAGGGGAACAGAGCGGTACGTTGTCGACTTATAGACGTGCTTTATTTATCATCATATCAGCCCTTTATCACCCACGGCTGAGCATAGTCCTCTCTACGCCACTTGTCCCGGTCCTGAGCTAATCTCATCCAGAATCGACCCGCAATCTTCCGAATGTCCACCCAACGAGCTGATGTTTGTTCACATGCCTTCATTCTGTCTAGCAACGTGCGTTTACGTCTTTATACATTTCAGTCCGGAGGAACTTAGATTTTCAATTACCTACAATGCACACTGTATCGTACCTACTAATATATCTGCATTATCAACCTCTCACAGAGTTCACTCAGACTATTGTAACCGAGGATATAACCAAACGGAGTTGCCATTAACAGGCTTTCCCCCTCTGTCGAAAATAGTCGGCCAATGGTCATACACAATATATGGATTTACGTTTATCTAACAAGGCTATTTTGACGTTACGTATACATTTGACGTTCCCCTTCCCCGCAAAAATTGGCAGACTTTTTTGTACAGCAAATTACAGATGTAGCGGCTCCGTTTGGTTATATCCTTCTAGATTGTAACTATATATATGTATATTAATCAATAACAAATTACTGTAATCGAACAATAATGATGATACAACTCCAAATACATTCTTATTGTCTTCACGACATTACTTATAGATACATTAACGCTCGTATTCCTCCAGGCAGACGGGTGGGCAGTTTGTAGAGGAACTCTCTCGCGAGCTGGACCACCGGCAGCAGCGGCAGTCCACGGCGCCGCCATTCCTGCTGCAGAGCATCCAGGAGAACAAGAGGAAGAGCCTGACCAACCCTGCGGCCAGGCAGAGTGAGACTAACCCGAACTTCATATACTAGAACAGCAGAAAACCAAGATTCTGTTCCTTCCTTCCATTTTCAAACCCGGACGCAACCGAAGCTTAGGTGACTTCATATATGTATTAGGAAACTAGAAAAAAACCATGGCTCAAAGCATGGCTTGATCCCACAGCAAACCTCGTAGAACCATGTCAAAAACCATATAAAACCTACAGTTATGATGTTACCTATACCTACGTTTGTCCGGCGGTGATGGTTTGAAGTATTTATTATTAAAATTCAAAATCTGATGAAATGGCCATTATACCTCCATTTCAACACTGGTACTATACCTTTTCCTTCCCTTTTCTTTTATTCTGTTTACTGATTAAAGGATGACTCACGTTAGACCGGGCCGAGTCCGGGCCGGAGCTTCCGGCGCTTCGTTTTCTATGGAAAGCATCACGTGATCACCTGTATCATAGAAAAGTAAGCGCCGGAAGCTCCGGCCCGGTCACGGCCCGGTCTAACGTGAGTCATCCTGAATTGGGTGTTCTTTAATTTAAATCAATGCCCTTTTTAGGCAACCAAACAACCCTGAATACGGTGTGTTATTATTTAATACACCGTATACAAATTAATACATATTGTTCGATTCTAGTGCACGAAAACTACATGGTGTGAGATGTGAGCATGGCCATTGCAACAGCGTTTCTCTGTCATAAAAGCATGCGTTTGGCAGAAAAATAAAAATAAAACTACAAGAATACATAATCGGCATGCACGTACCAAATAAACTCCAATAATTTCAAAATGAATGCAAAGCTTGTTTTAAAACTGGTACTGTCTGATGTCTGAGCACACGAGGACGCCGTGCGCTCATTCACCACACAATGCCAACTGTGAGTGAAAATGTGCCATTTTCAACCAAAAGGGTACTTATTGTCGCTTGTCTGTAAGGCGCTATTTCCATATAGCTTCAATTAAAAATCAACCTTATCAACAAGCGACAATGTGGTACCTTTTGGTTGAAAACGTCACAAATGCTTTTTAACCAGCTTTCGAAAGAAAACTACGGTTCAAAAAGGTAATAATTTATTTTAAGATTTACAATTAAGTACGATTAAAGCTACTCTACATCTTGTACTTGTTTTAATTAATAAATTAACACAACCCCTTAAATAATAAATAACAATACTGGCAGCATGCACAAATTAGGGCCACCCCACACTTCGCATCTAGTCGTCTAGGGCATCTAGTCAATTCTATTACTGCTGCTCAACGCAACGTTGACGCAACTGCGCAGCGACGCTATTTTCCATAGCGCTGACTAGATGTTCAAAAGACGCTAGTGTAGGGTGGCTATTAAGATTAAATTAGAACTGTGACCGCAGCAGCCTTAATGTTGCAACAATACTGCTACAGTGGTGGTTTTAACGCGGATAATGTTACTGTGAGTCTCTTTTATATGAGCAGTAACGAACAGCAATACTGCTGCTGTCGCCATCCGAATGTAACCTTAAGAGCCCGTTCCCACTTCTCTTGTCAGATGTCGGACCCGGATTTTAATCGGATATCCCAGTGTCAGAACATTTTATATGAAGCTATTCACTCTTGCCCGACACCGATTTGCCTGCAACTGGGATATCCAATTAAAATCCGGGCCCGACATCCGACAAGTGGGAACGGGTTCTTACATACATATTTCTGGTCAAAACTTATAGTGAATTACGAGTATTATTTTTATTTCAATGGTGATCTCAATAATCTGTTTCGAATACCATTTCAGACTACTC
This sequence comes from Cydia strobilella, assembly GCF_947568885.1. Taxonomy (NCBI): domain Eukaryota; kingdom Metazoa; phylum Arthropoda; class Insecta; order Lepidoptera; family Tortricidae; genus Cydia; species Cydia strobilella. The sequence continues at coordinate 19,139,935 of NC_086050.1, forward strand.
AGACTTAAAAATTTAATCAGAAATAATGGTATGCTTAATCTTCCTCAAAACAGGCCCTGTTCTGACTCTAACCGAGGTGTTTCTTTGACGACAGCGTCCTGACACACATCGTGGTTTCTGAAGATCATTACTGTGTAAAAACCTCGGATTTGAAGCCGGCTTCTTCCTTCGACTCTTCGACACTCCATAGCTCACATATTTAGACAAATTCTCATGCTCATTATTCACTTTCTTATTTCCTTTATTCCCTTCATGAGCGTCTAAAATGTCCTGGATACTCTTGTACCCCTCCGTGTCTTCAGGGCTGGTGGCGTAGCTCGAGAATTGTGCGAAATTTTTGACTGCTAAATTTTTTAGAGCGTCGATTTTCTTTTTCTTCTCTAACAATTCGAGCGTTTTATAATAGTTATACGTTGCTGGATCAGTAGATTGGCTGATTGGAGTGAAATCATTGTAAGGAATGAATTTGAAGGATGGTTTCGTCGGCTTTGGATCGAATGCTTCTATATTCTGTTTTGTTAAAAGATTATTATAACTGTCGAAAGAATAAAGGCTTGATTGCTGGGTCAAGTCCCTGTCTTCTCCGGTGTCGACGTACCGTTCCTTTTTCTCTGATGCCTGGTTTCTTAAAGGACTCAAGTCGACCCCAAAGGACTGGTTGGGAGGTATGGTGGACCCGAAGAGCTCTCGGTCGGAGGTCTTTCCGTAAATTTGTTCGAAAACTTTGTAGTCGTCCGTCCAGAATGGTGACAGACCTGTAAAGGAATTCAGATTTTGATATATTGCATGTATATTTATGCATTGGGAGCTTCATTTCAACAGAGAAAATAGTTTAGAACTATAACATAAGCAAATCCGTTGAGCAAGCTAGGGCCTTATTTATTTATGTATGTCAATCAAAAAAATATTGTGAGGCAATCGTAAAAAAAAAACAACAATCTAGTCTCACAATAAACTCTAAACAATAAATAATAGATACAAGAATACCTAGGTATGTAGGTACCTATAATATATTCGTACTCATCACACAAATAAATTGTCTTGCCGGGATTTGTACAATCCATCTAACAATCCATCACAATGACCAACGGTGCTAAAATTCCGTCTATATAGTTTAAATTCCACCAGAAACTGTTTCTATACTACTTAACGGCAAAACTAATAAACTTAGAGCTGAAATGATTACAATGATTACGAATTACGAGTGAGGCGAAAAAGCAAGTTTCGCAATTTCTATATTGACATCAGAGACAGATAAACTACAGAATGGTAATTTCCATACAACGTCAAGATCCTTGTTATTGTTATAGGTATAATTACGTGGTCTGAACGTTTATGCGCGGGCTGCCTGGTAAGGCAACTAAAAGCAATGATCGTGCTCCATGTGGCAATAATGGTGTATTCCCATTTGTCCCCGCCGGGCACAGATAAGAATAGGCATTCGTAATTCGTATAAATCATTCCCATCTGTTTCAGCTTCATGTACCAGCTACGTGGGGCGGTGTCACGTGGAGCGGGGACAAATAATATCCACTATGCCATGAAGACTGTCAGTCTTTACCGTTACCTCGTCTCTGATTGATATGCAAATAACAGTATTAAATAAGTATATCACCGTTCGGCGTTCGAGACGTAATACTTTCGTTTTCAACATTATATCGCTACATTTATGTATTTGTTTATGTAGCTGAGTTGACAAAATTAACTGATCTTTTGTAATCCTTATTGCAAAGAGATAAAGTCCATATATGATACGGTCAGTGACGATGAAAGGTGACGAAGTGACGTGACCACTTTTCCGTTCAAACGTAGTCCCCATTTGCCTCTGATTATTAACATCATAGAAAATATACTTAGGTACGCAATTTGATGTATATTTGTCGTGTTCAGATCTTGGAAATGATCATTTCATGATGTGGCAATCATTTCATGATATGATCGGTTGGCCTTGCTTATGAACTAAGCAAACCTACCCTAACCATATCATGAAGTGATCAATTGAGGGCAGCGAATGACCGTTCGTTGTGGAGATCTTTGGGGGAGACCTTTGTCCAACAGTGGACATTTTTCGGCTGAGATGATGATGATGATTCTTTAGACAAGTGGACTTACCAGGTGTTTTGGTAACTCCACCGCCACCGTGCACCGCCGCGGTCAACACGCAGATCGTGCTTAGCCACTGCATCTGGAAAATCATAATAATCATTACAACTTAATTAATTGTGAACTAAGTAGAGCCGTGTACTAACAAAATTACAATAGCAAGAAATGTTACGAAATTACAAGGATAAATTAACATTTAAAACTTTCGCGTTTTGAACACATATTAAATCACATTTAAAATCGGGTCTATCACGAATTTATTTTGTTACATTTATTTGTGCCATTCTCAACCAAAGGGGTACTGATTGTCGGTTGTCAATAAGGCGCTATTTCCATATGGTTTCCATTTGAAATCACCCTTATCGACAAGCGACAATGTGGTACCTTTTGGTTGAAAACGTCATATTTACCGACATTTTGACACAGGTTTCACTCCCCGATACCACGCGACGACGATTCGCGATAGACCCGATTTTTGATATATCGGACTTATCGGAGTAGCGAGGGTTCACAAACCTCTGAACAAAGCCTCTATTATCAAGGTGTTAATGTGCACGTTCAGATATTATTGAGTACCTTGACCGCTGATCTGATGACGATTGTACCTTTACTACACAAGAACAAGAAATAAATAAGTTAATACTTATAGGTACGTATAAAAGATGGTTTAGGTTGCATGTATGTTTACCGCTATGGACAATAATAAAGTGGGAAAGTGAAGACCTTTTTATCGGCCGCGGCAAACGATAGATATGAAACCAATCAGCTCGCAAAAACCGTGGGAAAGATAGTATCGGAACTAATTTCAATGGTTTAAATAAACGCCCTAATGAGGCAAACGAGGTGGTAGTTTTTCTAAAAAAGAGACAAAGAAGTGAAGCGGAAGAAGTGAGAGTAATCAATTTTCTATTTATAACTGACATGAATTTCCTTGTGTGCGTAGGTATACATAGTTTCCCTATCTCTGCCGTTAGGAATCCCGTTTGAAATTGGAATTTGTTTCAAGAGAATTACTATGGAAAATAGCGTCGCTGCGCAGTTGCGCCAAGGTTGCTTCGAGCAGCAGTCATAGAGTTACTCGTGGCTGACGCTCCGGAGACGCTAGTGTGGAGTGGCCCTTATAGTTGGCATGGTGGATGGAGGACGGGGTAGTGGACATCCAACAACCTGCTGGGTAGACATTATAAAGATGGCCTGGCAGGGATCTACACAGGCATGGGCCTGTGTAGATCTAATAATGGTATTAGGAAGGCGGAAAGTCGTGCAGAACGGAGAGCTTTGATGCACAAAGGAATTAATGTGGCCGCGACACAGTCATAAGGAAACGAGGAAGAAGAGGGTTGTAAGGGTTTCAAGGCACTATGAGATTAAACAAACTTTGATACCGAATTTTAAAATTATCATTCTGAATGATTACTTAAAAGTCAATTTCACCAGCCCCCATGAGGACGCAACTCGAAAGCAAATTACTTCGCCATTTCTTGTGAATAAAATGGAACTTTCTCTTATTTTTAAAGAATATAGAAAGCCTTTATCCTTTATATTAAAATTCCATTTTAATTTTTAAATTCACAAGGACACAGATAAACATTTTCGAAAATCGTTCTCGATTTTTATAAGCAAACCTCTTTATCAATGTTGCAATTCATACTCTATTTAGAAAAACCAAATTCACCGTTGGTGCCCAGCTTCGCCCAAGCAATAGTTATTTGTGCAACAAGAGAGGAATGTTGGTTTTTCTTGCGAGTGTTTATTTTGAGTCCCGAGAAAGCGAAAGATTCTATAATTGAATCACGAGCGAAGCGAGTGATTCTTAGTTAGCATCTTGAGCGTAGCGAGGGACTTAAAAACACGAGATGTAAAATAACTTTGCTCTCATGTTGCACATATAATTTTTCACCTCAGTAGTGAGAACATATTAAAAGTTAAAATGTATTTCGAATTACACATATATAAATATAAAACGAATTTGTAATTGAAGTATGAAGTGGCAGCTCATGGCCTTCACAAAATTAAAAAGCTACTTTGTTTCTCCCTGGGGTGACGAATTGACTGCTGAGGTGAGAAATTGATTTTCAATTAATTGCAACATTGATAACGGGGTTTGTTTATAACTTTATAAGCAACAGGATATGTAGGGTCAGCTTACCTCGGCTCTGGTTACAGCATCGCGGTACGGTCGGCAATGAAAGTGCTCTGGATACGCTGCCCGCTATATAAGCTTTCGTTGAGCCAACGACTGACTCGCTGCGACGAATTTGGAGGAGGAAAGTTTTGCGGCGAATGTCCGTTCGCTGTAATATGTATACGGGAATACGGGGTACAGTCGGCAGCAATGAAAGTGTGTTGGATACGCTGGCCGCTATATAAACTCTCGTCGGAGGCTGCGTCGTTGCGACGAATTTGAAGGAGGAAAGTTGCACTCGGATGTTCGTTCGCGGTAGAAGGCATGTTACAAGAAAGAAGTCCAAAATTTGCTAGTAAAATTGCCTATAGTGTAGAAAAAAAGAGTTACATTTGCTTTGCTTGGAAATTGAACGAAACAAAACAAAGCAACTCTATTCCAATTGATAATGACTTAAATTGCATGGAACTTAACAAATACGTACGTACTATAGAGCTACGAAGCCTCCGAAAAGTTAGAATGTTCTCGTAAAGCGAAAATTTTTACAAGAAATAAAGGAAATTTCCGTAATGGGGAAAATTTCCTCCTGCGTAAAAACATCGAATGGGTAGTTTCTAGTTTTTTGAAAACTTGTCTTGCTCTCGGCACGAAAAATCTAAATATGTATGTTGCCGGACGAGCATTTTCAATGCTAACAAGAAAAGACAGAATATTATTATTTAACACCGGCCAAGTGCGTGGCGAACCATGCACAATGGAGGGTTCCGAACCTTCATAAGGTATAATCCGTTTTTGCTGCTGAAAAAATATATATAGTACTTGTAATAGTACCTACCTGAGTTCGACTTTTGGCACATAATTTTTATGTTTTCTGCAATGCAAGAAAGAGCACTCAGTTAATAATTGATGACGGAAAGAAAATCCGCGCTACGAGGCCGCACCACACGCAACGAGAGGGAAAGTCAAGTTCAAGCTCCTGCGCGTCCTGTTTCCTCAGTTTCCTGCTGCTACCGGTACCGGATATCAGGTACCAGTTACCGGTACCAGAATACCAGATACCGGAATAGAGATATTAGCTGTTTTTAACTTCACGACCTTTTTCTGTCCACCTACGCCCTTGTCTAGGGCCCTTAGCAATCTTTTTTTTTATGATTATAGGAGACAAACGAGCACACGAAGTCACGAATGGCCTGATGGTAAGCAATTACCGTTGCTAAAGGACTCCCGCAACACAAGAGGGATTGTCAGTGCGTTACCGCTCTTTAATCTTAAGAGGTACCCCACACTAGCGTCTCCCGAGCGTCAGCGTCTAGTCAGCGCTATGAAAAATGGCGTCACGGCGCAGTTGCGCCAACGTTGCGTCGAGCAGCAGCCATAGAGTTGACTAAGACACCGACGCTCGGAGACGCTAAGTGGGGGTAACCCCTAAGACCCTGGCGAAGATGAGAATTGTATTTGGGGGTTTGCAGAGAAAAGTTTACTATTTACTTTATTCGAAAAACTATTTTTTTTGGGTTATTTCGACTTAGAACCACGAGGACTATTGATTGAAGCAGAGAAAAAAAGTGTCCCCAGTTTTTCATACAGATTTTAATTTACGTGTATTTTGAGACGGTCCATCGGGCCATCCATACAAAATGTATGTGAAAATGCGTCACAAAACTGACATTTTGTTGCAGACATTTTTTTTCTAATTAAATCGATAGCCCTCGTGATTTCAGAATCACGATATAGATAACACAAGAGTTGATGGCTTTCCGAAAAAGCAAATGGTGGGTATACTTAGTTACTTACTACTTAGTATCTATTATATAGTGAATATAGTGATTCTTCAAAAGGATATCATATCATAGCCGCCATTTCACGGATTCTTCCATAAAAACGTAAGTTTTTAAGTAGTCGCCTTTATTATCTTTCGTGGTAGATTCTGGAGCAAAGAATATAATACCTGGAGCCCGAGGCCCACGCGATTCTAAAAGGTCGAATTTATTAAAAAGATCCTCCGATTAAATACTCAACCTGTATGTCAAATTGAGTTTCCACGCTAAGAACCCACAAAGGGTTGCAAAAAAACCTCTACGATTATAAGGCTCAACGTGGAAATCCAAATCTCAGTACCTTATACTTAAATAAGCAAAAAAAAACAAACAGCCTAGGGTAGGTACCTATTAGCAAAGGGGATATAGCGGTACTGTCATAGTAAATTTTGTAACTACAGTAAATTCACTGCCATCTATCGACATACATTAACACTAAAAATGAAGATTTATAAAAATACGATAAATATGGATAAATACAAATACAAAAATACAAATACAAATAATTTATTATCATAAAGGTTGTTTACATGTGCATCGATATATCCGAAATGTTTTTTTTTTATTTGCATTAATCATTTTTATTGGATTTTTAACCAGTGTCCTTTCACTGATATGCGTTAAAATTATTAATAACAAACGAAACCGTCAACGCCCTCTATACGAGAGTCGGCCAAAGGTAGTGGCGCCATCTGATCGAGAATCAAATTTTCGTGACTTTCGAGGCACGTTTTTTCATTACACTGTATCCATCTATTACGGAGTTATATCTATCTTATCTTTATCTTTGCTAGGTATCGCGAAAAGTAGGGTCATGAACTCATGAACAGTTAAAAAGCACTGATTCATTAAATTTTCCTATGTGCTTCGATTTCGATTGATGCTCAATGAAGCTCAAATCAATCGTATCTCTCGGATCGCGCAACTTTCTACGGCGTGCGTGTTTTTGTTGCAAACGGGACCGCCATTACTGCGATTGAAGGAAAATTGCTACGTGAGGGCGTTCACTTCACTGTGGGTATACTTAGAAAATAGCAGGAAATACCTGATGGAGCACTCGAGATTTCACTAATGTACCTATTTTTAACAATAAAAATCCCAGCAAAAACATTCTCATGTAAAATGTTGCCAAGACGAAACCATAAGGCTCGCACTGTCAACAAGTTATCAGATCTAGAGAAAATTGAAATTGAGGTTGAAATGATTTGATATAAATAATTGAATTGACTAACTTGGCGGTTTCACTCACGTATTTTTAGTCACTCGCGCGTCATGTTTCGGAGAGCTTAAAAATAAGTGAATGAAACCGCTAAGTTAGTTAAGTTAGTCACGATAGTTTAAGTTCGATAATTGAATTGAATTGCAGGGCCAAGCTTCTAACTCTACAAGCCCTAACTTCACAAACTCTATACCTTAGTGTAACCACAAAATATGTGGCTTGGCCGTTTCGCTACTGTCACATGGGCGTATAAGGTGAAAAATTTATTCATTCTACATCCACTAATATTATAAATGCGAAAGTAAAACTGATGTTTGTCTGTCTGATGGAATTTAGTATAGTTACGAGTAGAGATAAAAATGTTTACTAGCTGTTTTTACAAGTTTTAATAGCTGAGGTAGATGGCGCTGGACGGCGCCGTACGTTTTGTCGTAGGTAGGTACCTACTTAGGTAAGGAATTTCAAAGGATTGTTAACATAATCGCATTCTGTCATTCCGGGCTAAATGATTTTAGTAAGTCAGTTGTTAAGACCTATCTTAACAAGTAGGTAACAGATAAGTAGGTATTAGCATACCTAAATACCTACTTACCTAATCTAAACAGATTAAGTCTCTCAATCGTCTGTATGTGGCACCACAGTCCTATGATATGTAAAGGTGACATCCACCGAAACTATTGTGTACTAGTATAAGTGCTCAATAAGCTGTTAGCTATGTCAATGTATGTTAGTTCATAACCAATCCGTAGTGTCATAGTGTGGCGCTGTAATTAACTATATAAGCTTCTACATGTATGTAGATAAACTCACTTTTTCTAACCAGCCTTCTGTAAACATTAAATTTAGATATCAGTATTCCCTGCTTTCATTTGGTCGCCATTACCTCTAACCTCTAACGCTGAACATCAGTCAATCATCAGTGAGTATTGAGTATTGGACCTAGGATTCGAACCCACGACCTCTGGTTCGAAAGTCGCGAACCACAATTTTCTTGTCAACACGTCGAATGGTGTGGGCTTGACAAGCAATTTACTATAAACACAGCAATCGGACTGGTTAGACACTCTCTTTCCTTGTGCAAATACGTATACATTACATCTAGTTTAGCGAGATACCTACACTTGTACTCTACCACAGAAATAAATATACCATAAACTCTTTATTGAGTTTTGCGGGGCTATGATTATGGTAAGAATACTCTGTATTTTATTAAATAAATAAACAAATAGAAGACGCAAATGCATCTCCTTCGCGTGTCCGAACCCCGACCAAGCGTCGAGGTTGACCGACGCTCTTTACAGCTCCAACAGCATCCTGACCATGATTGCGGACAGGGTTGATAGCCTGTATATAAATAACTGCTGCATGATTCATGTGCGCAGGAATGGGTAGGTGGGCAGATTTTCTTTAAAGTGGTTTTTGAGAAAATCTGCTTACTTATTTATTTTAGAAACTAGAATTTTATATAGTTAGCTAGTCAGTAAATAATTATGTATATACTAACATTAGCCTTAAGATAAAACTGTCACTAACACAAATTGATCCAAGTTGGTCCTTAATAAATGAATTTATTTATTTATTTATTATTATTTACAGTGACCGTGAAAACTTAAAAAATGCTTCGTTGCATGATAATTAACTGCAACAGCCCAAAAACTGCGAGCATCCAAAGGCAAGAACAGATAAGTAATTTTAAAATTATTTTATGCGTAAATTTTGTATGAAAAAGTCGTCACGCTTGGTTTCAGTACAAATCGTGGTATTTGCGTCATCTAGCGTATATATTAAATTTGTGTACTCTACACTGTTTGTCATCGTTAAAGAGTTCGCAAAATTTTATCTTATGGAAAGTTTCAGAACATGACACTAAATGCACTGATACCAAATATACTCATGTTCGAGACGACATGAGCGAAATAGATTTCTAGAAGACCTAGACAAAAAACCGGCCAAGTGCGAGTCGGACTCGCGTTCCAAAGGGTTCCGTTCATTACACAATTTTTAACAATGTATTATTTTATGTAAAATGTGAGTGAAATATCTTAAAAAACCCGTAGGGGCCGGATCAATAACTAAGTAATTAAACCCGACTTACGCTTGACTGCACATTTCTAGTAATTTTCCTGTCATCTATAAGTAAAGAACTATTTTAAGTATTTTTTTCAAAATTTTAGACCCAGTAGTTTCGGAGATAAAGGGGGGAATGGTCATTCTTTGCCTATTTTCTTGAATAATTTCTAAAATGTTTATCCTAAAATTATAAAATATATATATTTGAAATTCACACAAGGAGCTCTTTCATTTGATATGTAACACGATATAGTTTAAAAAACTTTTTTTTTTCTCATTTACCCCCCTAAAGTAGCCGCCCTGTTTAAAATTCATTTGTTTACGTTACATGTCCGTCTTTGAGTCACAAACTTACATATGTGTACCAAATTTCAACTTAATTGGTCTAGTAGTTTCGGAAAAAATAGGCTGTGACTGTGACAGACGGACAGACAGACAGACAGACGCACGAGTGATCCTATAAGGGTTCCGTTTTTTCCTTTTGAGGTACGGAACCCTAAAAAACAGACCCTCTATAGTGCGGATGGTGCAACTGGCACAACAGTTTGGTGCAACCAACCCTTAGTGTCAGATTTTGTAGCAAAAATCTGACACTAGATTTTTTCTCTACCACCAGCTTGGGATCCTGTAGTCCACCTGATAAAGGAGCAAGCGAGACATAGACTGTGAGACCGTAGTGTTGGATGATGCTGGACATTCTGATGTTTTGAAAAGATGTGTCCCGCCGAGTTTGTTGCCGGTCCCATATTGGGATACCCTCCTACAATTTAGGAGGGAATTAAATCTTCTCGGGTCCGTGGTGTAGGGTTGGAGCCGGCATAGTTTATTTTTATCGCGTATATATATATGTCTTTACTTGAAAAAAATAATAATAATAATTATAGTGTATAACTAGCCTTATGAACCGATTTTGCATGTACAACCAGCCTTAAAGTTTGTAGTCTATGATTGTTCATTATTTTAGTATGTGGGTATTTTTGCATTTTGTAATTTTTCCTCAGTCACCCGTTGACCACGAACGCTGTAAAGAGTTCGAAACGTCGGGATGTATTATAAATTCAATATACGCGATATAATCCGTTTTCATAGTTTTATTTCATGAGTAACTATCGCGGTAACCGAAGACAATATTAAAGCAGTTAAATTAAATACTGTCACAACAGGGTGAGATATCTGGGGCAGATTCAACTGGGTTCAATTTGCCAGATCCCAAACAAAAATATCCTCCCAAAAATACAAAAATATACTATACCGAACATTCTCCTCATGTGTGAAAGTCAACACCAACATTGGCAAATTCACCCTGTCCAAAATTACAGGGAGTAAAAGCGAGAGGATAAAAAAAATTAAATTAAAAACCCTTATATTTACTAGGGAATAACTTTGTCTTCGGTCCTGACAGGTTCAACTGTAGCAATTGTTTCCTTTGATGTACTTAATTCAGTCGCAGTTTGTTCCTTTATAGTATTTGATTCCATTTGATCACTTGGTTCTTTTAAGGCAGTACATTTTTTTATAACAGTTGAGGCCTTTGAGGCAGTTGGTTCTATTGTACAAATTGGCTTTGTCGAGGTTGGCGGAGCTAAATTGATAATTATCGCAGTATTCTCTGCATTTACGTCCATAGTTAGACCCTGAGGTTCGTTTTCTTTAAGTAACGCCATCTCTTCTTTCCGCAGTAGTTGTATTCCGGACATGCTTTGCAAGGTGTTGAGATGTTTGATCCACTTCTCGTTGCGGATACATGATATTTGGTCTTCATCTTCATAGGTTTTTTGGAGCTGTTGAGAAATGTACAATTTTGAATAAGAAATATGATTGAATAATAACAGTTACTATTTTTTTTAACCCAAAAGTGAACCTAAATGATATTTAGATTTGGATTTACTTTATTTAAAATATGTGAATTGTTTTTTAGTGCTTTTGAGATTTGAATAATATGTGAATTGTCAGTTGTCAGAATTGTCATTTATGACTAAAAAACCGGCCAAGTGCGAGTCGGTTTCGCCCACCGGTTCCATACTTTTTAGTATTTGTTGTTGTAGAGGCAACAGAAATACATCGTCTGTAAAAATTTCAACTGTCTAGCTATCACGGTTCATGAGATACAGCCTGCTGACAGACAGACGGACAGACAGACAGCGGTCTTTGTAATAGGGTCCCGTTTTTACCCTTTGTACCCAAACCCTAAAAAGACAAACCATATATCAGTAATTAAGATGACTTTCAAATAAAAGGGCTCAAGTTTTAAAAATAAAAGGGTACTCCTTAGTATTTTAATAAATATGGAAGAAACAGCAACAAACCTGAACATTCAACTTCTTAATATCCTGAAGGTTCTTCTTTGTCTGTAGATCTGCCTCCTTTTGTTTCAAGACCTCTTGCAACTTGGCATCCCTGGCTGCATCGCTCTGGTGTATCGGAGTGCTACCAGGCTCCTCCGAGTCCAGACCTTTGTTGGATCTGTCAATTTCTGACCAAGCCATTGTCGATATAATTGACCCAGAAGGGGGTATAGGGCCATATGTCATGACCTTGAGACTCTCAACTTCTTCATCAACAGTGAGTGCTTCGTCATGTTTCATGCGTTTAGGCTCTTCATAACCGAAAGGCCATGTGCATGTAGTGTTCTCACAGATGACTACTTTTTCATTAAAGTTTATGAAGTAACAGCGTACAGCACTTTTGCATTCTGGACAGTCCTGAAAAATATATTATTTTAGTGATTTTATTAATTTTAAAATAACACTGGATGAAATATATATGTGTACCTTTACATATTGGCCAAATGGAGATTCTTCCACTTCAGGTACTTGTAATATCTGAAAACAACAAAGGAAAGGTGTACATAATATTGTCTTCGGTTACCGCGATAGTTACTCATGAAATAAAACTATGAAAACGGATTATATCGCGTATATTGAATTTATAATACATCCCAACGTTTCGAACTCTTTACAGCGTTCGTGGTCAACGGGTGACTGAGGAAAAATTACAAAGTGCAAAAATACCCACATACTAAAATAATGAACAATCATAGACTACAAACTTTAAGGCTGGTTGTACATGCAAAATCGGTTCATAAGGCTAGTTATACACTATAATTATTTTTCAAGTAAAGATATATATATATACGCGATAAAAACTATGCCGGCTCCAACCCTACACCACGGACCCGAGAAGATTTAATTCCCTCCTAAATTGTAGGAGGGTATCCCAATATGGGACCGGCAACAAACTCGGCGGGACACATCTTTTCAAAACATCAGAATGTCCAGCATCATCCAACACTAAGGTCTCACAATCTATGTCTCGCTTGCTCCTTTATCACCTTTTTCCTTTTTCCTTTTTTTAAAGGAAAGGTGTATCAGTAAATAAATTGAAAAACAACTATAGAAATACGAATGTTCTAAGTTATTGTAAGTTTATTTTATTGATTTAGGTTAGAATATAACTTTATAAAAGAGTATATAAACTCACAGCTTCTATTTCGTAGTCAAGACCGTGTAAAGCCGCTGGTGTCTTTCCGCCGAGTGCCTCAACCACCGAACATTCTTGCATTGCATTATCTGCAGACGCAGCTTCATCTGATAAAGGGTCTCTCATTTTGCAAATAATGTATTCGATAGTTGTTTTATTTAATTTTTGAAAAACTCTTGATTTTATGAGATAGATACTATCTATACTTAACTACTTTTCCTAGCAATGAGACAAAATTTTATAACTAAACAAACTGGGCCCGGCAAGACGCACATGCCCCAGTTTTATTTTGTTTTTGTTTTGACTTTTTGACACTTTAGACATTTGCGTTTTTTTTTATCTGTGCATTCGAAACCGGCAATCAAAGTCGATCAAACAGTCAATCAATAGTTCAATTTTTTTGGATGAATCAGATATTTCATTTATTATAGTTCCTAATTATAAATTAATTTGCTTTTAACGTGTCTGGCTTTGAGTGAAAAAAAAAGTAGGTATGGTAAATAAATCTCGTTTTGTCGGAACATGAATAACATGATACAAACGAATATGCGTTGAACGAAACCCATTTAAAGAGGTTTTTCAATTTTTGTTAACTGCAAGCGTGCTTGTTTCGTCGCACATTATTTTTCACCTTTTTAAATCGTTGATTACATTGACATGCGAATAGCTATTTATGGGGGTAATTATGATTAGTAAACTTATAGTGAAAGAGATGAATTCGCTACGTAGCGTAGCTGTAATCACAATCTCTAGAAGTTTAATTCAAAACTGCAAGCATTTGAAATATGCTTGAGGTAAACATAGCTAAAAATACGCTAGCTCATTTTTTTTTTCATTCCAGCCAAAGTCCGGCCTGACGACGAACGTACGTGAACGTACGTACTACTTGGTACTACGTCATTCATCATTCATCGTTATTCTGTTCAGTCAGTCGCCATAAAAAATAGCCCAAGTTACTCGTTTTGAAATAGTATCCCAGCGGAAATACTGATTATAAAGCTTTCAATTATTCTACTTTGCAGAAATAACTACAAAATGCCAGTTAAAGCAGTCTGTGTGCTCAACGGCGATGTCTCCGGGACGGTGTTCTTCGATCAAAAGGTACGTTTTGCGGTTTTTCTTTCTATTATATCATTGGTCAAACTTACACATTATTTTGATCCTACGTTCGTATTTATCGATCGTAATTAGATGTTTCTTTATATGTTAATGCTGTATAAGTAGATATGTTATGTTCTGTTATCTATCTTTAACCGGTTAAGGTAGGTAAGTAGAGCATTCTAGAAGATTTTCCTATTTGTACACGATGTTTGCTTGTTAACATGATTCATAATTAAGTTTTACCTCCACATCATACTTATGGAACATTTGCATACCCACCTTTAAGGATAAAAACATGAACATCTTAAGATTTAAGAACCTAAACTTGTGCACTTAACAGGTTTCTTATTAGAATGAGTATCATGATTTCTTAAATATTTTGGCATTGAATTAAATTGCGTATAGGTATATTATATTAATATGGTAAGTCGTTATCTGTTTCAATGATTTCTATAAGGACAAACATTATTATACAATTCATTTTTATCACCTTTTAAAATAAACAAACCTACTTATTGATACAAATTAATGTTTTAAACCACTGTTTGTATATTTTTTTGCCACAATATACAACATTTAAATGTCACAATAGCATTAAATGCCCAGAGGTTTATAAAAAGGAGGAAGGAAGTGCAAGTCGGACTCGCCCACCGACGGTTCCGTACTTTATAGTATTTCAAGTATCAAATATCTTTATTTTGCATAAAATATGGCACAAAAGATGGACTTAGCAACTAAACAGCACATGCATACTTCACAAGCAACTGGCATGCAAAAAACAAATGCGAGCTATGCTGTTTGTTGTTATAGCAGCAACAGAAATACATCTTTGAAAATTTCAACTGTATTGATCACGGTTCGTGAGATACATCCTAGTGACAGACAAACGGACAGTAGTCTTAGTAATAGGGTCCCATTTTTACCCTTTGGGTACGGAACCCTAAAAAGGTCCCCGTTCCATTATGTTTTCGGAATATTTTGACCAATCAAATTGCATTTGTCTGCAATTTTTAATTCGTGGGCGGCTAGCGGTTAATTCTCTGTTCCTGCGTACCACTGATGTCAAAAGGAAGTACCTACTTAGGATGGCATGCCGTGGCATATATGCAACCTTATAGGTATAGAGCATTACATTACAGCTCAGAGTATGGAATTCCCTAGATTCATCGGTCATTAGTAATGACCTTTAATTTAACACCATAATAATAGGGGTTAAACAAATTAGTAGTAGTAGTAGTATATCACTTTATTGTACAAAAAAAAATTAACACGTTCAAACAGGCAATAGTGTTAAAAATATTTAAACTTATCCTTTAACTGTTAAAATATCTATTTCAGGATGAGAAGTCACCAGTAGTGCTCTCGGGTGACGTGAAGGGGCTCACCAAGGTAAGTGTTTTTAACGTTAATAATAAAATATTAATCTGTAGTGTTCTTTTGATTGTCAAAAGCCGGGTCAGAAAGGCAATGATAGGAAACAGAATAGATGTAAATGTATGCGCGCAGTAAACAGGCCGCGGCGCGAGTCACCGCGACCTTGACTCATAATTATTGAGTAAGAATGACTTGAGGTTTTCAGTTGGTTTTATTCTATGTCACAACGCCCGTGTGCAATTAATGTTTTTATTAGATGATTTCTACTAATATTATAAATGCGAACGTAACTCTGTCTGTTACCTCTGCAGTTCTGCATAAATCGCTAAACCGATTTAGATGAAATTTGATATGGATATAGTCTGAGCCCCGAGGAAGGATATAAGATAGTTTTTAGGGTTCCATACCCGGTGCGCGAGTCCGACTCGCACCTGGCCGGTTTTTTTTATATCTAATCTAATACACCCAATAATAGTAGTAGTAATGAATAATAGTAGTAGTATAAAAAACACACAGAAAGAATGCAATGAAAGTGTACAAAGGCGAACTTATCTCTAAGCAACTGAAGGGAATAAATAACAGGGACCGGACAACCCTTTCCGCGATAAAACCCTTTCAATGGGCGACACTTAAACACGGCTAACTCATTGAGAGACTTTCCCTTTTGAACTGCAAGCCCATTCATACCCTTACCATTGACTAACCCTTACCGAAAAGCTAACCAAAAATAAGGCTAGCTCCTTATAAGGGTTACCCTTATCTTTAAGCGCTTTTTATAAAGGTTTCCCTTTGCGTGAAAGAGACAGGATTAGTATATATCTACGGTAGTGTATGAAAAGGAAAGAAAATACGTGCCTAGTCAAAGAACGCCGCCGACGATCGCTCGGATTCGAAGTAATGTGTGCTTTATGAACAAGGTAGACGACTTAAATTAGCACGCTTATATGCTAAAAGGCAAGCCCTTTATAAGGCTAACCCTTATAAGCAATATGCAAAGTGTTGGTGAGCGGATGATAAGGGTTTTGTAAGGGTATTTGGGCTACCGATTACTCAAATGTGGACAATGTGGTAGCTTTATATAAGGGTTTTTAAAAGCAAAACAAAGGGTTTCGTCTGGCAAAGGGTATGGTGAGTTAAGCCTTATGCAATACCCTTATAAAACCCCGATAAGGGATAGCGGGCCGGTCCCTGATAAATAAGAAATTATTACCACAACCATAAGTGACTGGTATGCAATTTTTTAATGTATATACTTCAATGTAATTTGTGTTGTCAATACTAACATAGTGATAAGTACTATTGTAACTAACCAATCATTTATGGATCATTGATGTTCGAAATAAAGTCTTAATAATAATAATAAGTGTCACGGCAATTTATAACTAACTCTTTCAGTGCCAAGCCATTTCCAATTGAAATTGAACCCACCTAGCGGGTTCTTGGCACTGAATAACCTTGTAAGGTGTATGAAAGAACGTTCCTAACTGAATCAAAGTTGATAAGTGAAAACTGATTGCCAGTGTTTCAGTATTAATTAATTAATTAGTACATAATTACAATACCTTCTAGACTACCTACTCTACCTAGGTGTTCTTATGTTTTAATCAGTTCTGTTGTTAAGTGATCCTGCAAGCATTTATACTGATTACCTAGTTTAATTACCTATTTACCGCCGTCCCAGTGCGATAAAATCAAAGTCGAGTGTGCGAAATAATCGAGTCGAGCACTTGTTTATATTTTATATGTTAATCACTTGAAAATAAGTATAAATGAGAGGCCAGTAAATATAGAAGGCTCCATGAGACGC
This sequence comes from Cydia strobilella, assembly GCF_947568885.1. Classification (NCBI taxonomy): domain Eukaryota; kingdom Metazoa; phylum Arthropoda; class Insecta; order Lepidoptera; family Tortricidae; genus Cydia; species Cydia strobilella. Next base: position 19,157,031 of record NC_086050.1, read on the forward strand.
CGCGTGCTTTATCATTAGTTAAAAATGACGCTATTCATGTTTACATTTTAGTGTCGTGCTTATGAGTATGACACCTCAGCCACCTGGCATCTCATACTTAATTTTAAAACGCAAAATTGTACTTAACTTGCCTCTGTTACACCCAGCAGCAAAGGCGCATATTCACTTTATGAAAAAATTCTATTCAAAGTGCACTTTTGCGGCTCGCCTCGCTGTACAAAAAACAAGCTTAAAAAAGTCTTCATTTTTAACCCTCTCAAAGACACCTTTATCAATAGATGCGCTTTAAATGAGGTTTTTCAATGATGTAATACCGGATTTTTGAGGGGAGAATATCCGCACAAACATATCGCATTATTGGTCCATTCAATCATGAAATCTTAACAATAAGCATACTAAGTTGTTCGTCTTTTTCAGGGCAAGCATGGTTTCCACGTGCACGAGTTCGGTGACAACACCAACGGCTGCACGTCCGCCGGCGCGCACTTCAACCCGGACAAGCAGGAGCACGGCGCGCCGGACGCCGCCATCCGGCACGTCGGGGACCTCGGCAACATCGAGGCTACCGCTGAGAAGGGAGTCACTAAGGTAGGACACTAACCGGACGGGAGCACGATTTCGGGGACCTCGGCAACATCGAGGCTACCGCTGAGAAGGGAGTCACTAAGGTAGGACACTAACCGGACGGGAGCACGACGTCGGAGACCTCGGCAACATCGAGGCTACCGCTGAGAAGGGAGTCACTAAGGTAGGGCACTAACCGAACGGGAGCACAACGTCGGGGACTTCGGCAACATCGAGGCTACCGCTGAGAAGGGAGTCACTAAGGTAGGGCACTAACCGAACGGGAGCACAACGTCGGGGACTTCGGCAACATCGAGGCTACCGCTGAGAAGGGAGTCACTAAGGTAGGGCACTAACCGAACGGAAGCACAACGTCGGGGACTTCGGCAACATCGAGGCTACCGCTGAGAAGGGAGTCACTAAGGTAGGACACTAACCGGACGGGAGCACGACGTCGGGGACTTCGGCAACATCGAGGCTACCACTGAAAAGGGAGTCACTAAGGTAGGGCACTAACCGGACGGGAGCACGACGTTGGGGACCTCGGCAACATCGAGGCTAACGCAGAGTAGTTATCAGTGGTAAAAGGTGGGAAAAGAAATCCCAGTAATTACCACTGGTAACAACAAATTTATTATATAAAAAAAAATTACTGTTCAATTATATTTTTTGATAAAAAGATCAAAAAATACCATTTCCTTGCTTATTTGTTTTCTTCTTAGTTTCATTGTTGGAATAAAATTCCTTATTGAGATTCCTAGTTTTGCCTCCGGACATTTATTGACAACAACTAAAATCAATAGCATAAGGCAGGGGTTCCCAAACTGTGCGCCGCGGCGCTCTGGTGCGCCGTGAGGCAATCCTTCTCACCATGTTTCCTATCTATTTCAAATAGCCTAGAGGTTAGGGCGCCGCGATTTAATTTTAAGCTTGCAAGTGCGCCGCGGACTGAAAAACATTGGGAACCCTAAGGGGATGACTTTCCACTGAGGCAGAGACGAGCGGAGATGAGGGAAGCAACCAATAGCATTAGTCGTAATCCATCTCTTCTCCGCTCCGCCGGATTACAACCAATACTTTATTAACCGAGGTTGGTTCCTCCGCTCGTCTCCGCCTCAGTGGAAAGACAGCCTTAAGGTATAGAACAACCCCTAATTTTGCCCTTAAAATGTCAGGTGTGCATCCAAGACTCGGCGATCTCGCTGCTGGGCCGCAACAGCATCATCGGGCGCACGCTGGTGGTGCACGCGGACGTGGACGACCTGGGGCTGGGCGGGCACGACCTCAGCAAGACCACGGGCAACGCCGGCGCGCGCATCGCCTGCGGCGTCATCGGACTCGCCAAGTCCGACTAGATGCCACGTTTCGTGCATAACCTCTAAATGTTAGGGTAACACTCGTAAACGGACGTTTTGCGACAAAACGAGCATTTATACAAAACGACAACCTCAAAATGTTACCTCACAGTAAGCACTATTTCCTAAAAGAAAATTGTTTGATATTGCCCAGATATAAAGTTTTAAGACTTGGCAAGTCCGACTTGATAACTTGTTTAATATGTCACAAAATAATCGGTTTTAACGGCTAACCTATTATGGTAACCTTGCATTTAAAGGAATTGTGTAGTCATAATTGCTTGAGCGATTAAATATCTCAGCTCATGAGACAGAAAGTCAAGTTATCGTATATTTAATAAGCAAGTATATTTGTGACTAGAATGATGCAATATTCAAATTTCATTTTGTGCTTATTTTTACCATAAGAGAATTGAGGTTTACTAGTGCACCTAATGATCTAATCATTAGATTCTAATGAGTAATGAACAACTGAACACATGTACAATATAAGTGATCTTTGCCTATGAATATGATGTTGGTTATATGCCAATGGCTTTGAATATGAGCCATCTGAAAAAAATTGTTATAAAATTATCTATCACTATGGCATTTGATTTTGTTTTTTTTTATTTTTATTGGTGCAGGGAACATCGGATCTGCATTTTGTTTCAATAAATAAAATTAAAACTTTTTTGTTTTTATTTTCTTTTTCACATTCCTGCATGAATATGAAAAAATATCCTTTATTTATTAGAGTAATTCTCTATGCAATATATGAATATATCAAATGTAATAATTAGATTGTGTAAGCTTTAAATAAATATTTATTCTCTGAAAAGATTTCCTTTAATCAGCAAAATTTATATGTAACCCAAAGAACACTATTTACCAAGCAGAAGTTTTCCATTCATGTCTGTACTAGTCAAATCGTGCGTATAAACCTTGTATTAGTTGTGCTGCTGTATAGAGCAGAAATAAACATTTTCATACAAAAAAGCAGAAAAATTCGGTCAGGTCAGGATCGTAAGGAACAGGAATGTTTCCACCACCATGTTTAGAAAGAACTAATATAAAATTAACAACGACTAGAGCAGCGACAAAGAGGGTCAAACTATAAAATAAGGTCTGGTCTGAAAGTAATGGCAGTGGTGGATTTGCCCTAAGATCCAGTAGGTCTGGGCCTAGGGCAGCTAGTAATTACTACAGGCCTGGGGCTTAAGGCAGCTAGTACTAACTAGTCTTACTACAGAGCCTGGGGCCAAGGTCGGCCAAGACTGCAAGTCCGCTACTGAGTAATGGAGAACCAAAATAAAATAAAAATAATTGCTATGAATATTTTATTTGGCCAACAATGTGCTCCGCTACACCAGTATGGCTAAAGAACAGGTTGCAGGACGAATCATGAGCCTGGAACATCCTAGGGCTCCCCCGACTCCACTGCCACAGGCAGTTCTCGAAGCTCTGCACACTCACCGACGCCCAATACTGCTCCGTTTTTCTGCTTTTTACATACTCCTCAACTTTCCTGCTAACTCGCTCCACAGTTGCTGGACTGAAAAACCCTTTAGCAATGAGAAGAGTTATTCTTGAAGATTTCAATGCATTTTCACTTTCTGGTGGGCTGTACGAACTAATATATGTCTCTGTCGGGTTTGTATCAGCTTTATGTGCGAGCATACCAATCCATTCTGACATCTCGTCTAGCTCTGCATCTAAAGCAGGTATTTCTTCAACGGAAGGTGATACATGGTCTATCTTTACAGTACATAAAGCTACATTGATATCATTATCATAAAAATACTTGGCTATTGATGATGGGCACACATCTTCACTTGTTGGCTCCCATGATACGAAAAAGTCGAATGTTTCAAGTTTATCAAGGCTAGATGCAATTTTGGCATTATGTTTTAGATTGCTCAAGTCTATTTTTACTTCGTAAAAGTTATGTGGACGTTTTGTGCCTTCCAAGCCTAATTGTTGGTAAATGAAGTCTAAAACATGTAGAGTTAGTATACCGTCTGGTGTTATCGCAGCACAATTTTCCACAACACAGTTCCTAACTACACTCATACAAAGTAAACTTCCTTTCTTCACAAAGTTTTCAATGAAATCCACCTTTATGAATTCTGTAAGAGGACAGTTGCTGGCCTTGTAATATTCCGTGTCTTCTGTAATTACTTCTTCTATGGAGCTTGGAGAGTGTATTTCATCAGGGCATGTCACAATTAAACTTTTATAGAATGTGTTTAATCGAATGCTGCTCATTGCGCCTTCAAAGTTGTCATGCGTCTTGGACGAAGATATTATTTTCGGAGAAGGAAAATTGTATATCTCTGGACACAGCATTGTTGTGGATATTTATTACTATGTGAAAACCATGTTAAAACTAAAAGGCTGCTCCGAACCGGCTATAACTTGTTTTGTATTTCTAATTCACTAACCTCAAAATATTTTTTCACTTTTTGTTTTGACATGCGTGACAAATTGTCAATGTCAAAAATTGATTTTGACACTGACATTAGATCTCATTAGATAGACATTTTTTTTTTATGGCATCGCGCTCCTGGCGCATTCAGCCAAACAGATAGACATTTTACTCATTTTCACACCCTTGGTAAGGCTATAGGGCTAACCCATACTGCCTAGTCATAAATCTGCCTTTATTGACAGTTGTAAACTTTCTATTATAGTTGGTCACACCAAATTGTCATTAAATAAGAACAAAAAAACTATACTCATCCTTTTCTTTTGGGTGCTAGTACGAGTGTAAGACAAAGATAATAGTTGGTCAAACCAAATTGTCAGTAAATAAGAACAAGAAAAACTAGTCTTTTTTTCTTGGGTGCTAGTCAGTACTAGTGTAAGACAAAGATAGATAGATAGAGAGATTTATTAATCCAAAATTTTACATACAATTTATACAGTTTCCTGCAAAACTGTTGTTCACAGTTTGCCTGCAGGTAAGATAGTTAACTAAATTATTCTACTTGCTATGCTTACTTGCTATGCTTGCTTGTTATACTTATTGCTTGTTATGCTAAATGTTAATTATTGGCACACTTAAGCGACATCCTGTTTGTGATACAGGTGTCACTTAAGTGTATCCAGTAAGTATTTCTTAAGCTGTTTTTTAAATTTAGATTTGTCGGGCTGGTGTCTTATCTTATACGGTAGGTTATTGAGGTAGTACGGTAAGATGATGATGATGTAGTGATTCTGTCTATGTTTGAAATGAGACAGTCATTTTACAAACTATAGTAGTAATGCTATAGTATGATTCTCTCTGTCTATAGTGTCTATGTTTGAAATGAGACAAACTATAGTTGTTATTATTGTGTGCCGTATAGTACTAGTACGTGTAGTAGTAGAAGATCACTTCTTCCCAATGTCGGCCGCCTCCTCCATAGTGTCAGGTAGCTTGGAGCAGCGGCGGCTGGTGATTCTATATTATGGATGTTCACTATCACAGTAAAAAACTACACATTGAATTAACCGACACAAAATACGGTCATTGAACTCTCTTATAGAATTTCGCTATTACGAATATCTTGACGACCGATAGACGCTAACTGCAGTTCATTTTACAATTGTGAATGTTGTTTTCAAATTTTATGGAAATATGTGCTAAATTGTTAACACATCGGTTTCGGTCCAAGCAAACTCACCGCACAGCCGTCGCCCGGCCCGCCCGCGCCCGCTCCAAACAAGACATATACTTAGGTACATACATGTACTTAGGTAGGTAACACGATAAACTAAAACACCTAGTTACTTTTATCACAGCGACATAACACAACCACGGTGTTTTTTCATATTGATCTTATTTAATGACATATAAGTTTTTGTTTTTGACGAACATTGTTACGAAAGTTCAAGGTTTTCCTTTTATATTGAACTCGAGTCGATTTTGTAAACTTTTTTCACATTCTCCCGTTAAATTCATTTATTTTAAACACCTCACAACAAACAAATTATGTGCACTTACTGCTTAAACTCTTGGTTAATTATTTATAATAAAAAAATGCCAAAATTCCATTCACGCGCGTACTTTAAAATTGACTACTAACTAAGGTCTGTTTACAAACAAGTGACAATATGGCGCACACAATGCGCGCGCATTCGACGAGAGGGCGCAAGGTCAAACGGGCTACGGAACGCCGCTCCAATTTTACCTCTTTCTTCATAGAAAATCTTCTGTTTCACGTGCGGAACTGTAGCGAAACTTCTCTTTCGCTCTCATTGAATTTCCTATTGATTTTATGTACTAAATCTTTTTCATTTCTCATGCTCTGAAAGAGGGTCATTGTTGTTCTAAAAGGTGCGCAGAAAATGATACGTGTCTGCACTAGAGCATTTTACGTTCGAAGTACGATATTTTTAATTTTTTTACGATAAGCAATTGAAATTTGAGTTTAAATGGATTTGTTATACAATTTCCATTGTGATACTTGACTCTCCATTCCATAAATAACGATACTTTTGCCTAAATTTTTAATTGAAAGTTCCCTCAATAAATACTATAAAAATGTATTATTCGTCATGTTTTTGAAAAAACACATGCATTTTACTTTCCTCGTATTCGAAATGAAAAGTAGAGTGTTTAACTCGGGTGAAAGGCATCATTTCTGCCTCGGACTATTGGCGCTCTCACTGCGTTCGAGCGCCAAGACACCTCGGCAGAAATGTCTGCCTTTCATCCCTTGGTTAACAATCTACTATTTCATAGGAGCGCAATCCAAAGCGCTCCGCTTCGCGCGTTACCTATGATTCCTATGAAATTATAGGAGTAGGCCGAGTAGTATAGGCCGTCTATAAACTTATAATGAATAAAGGTAATTATTTAATTGGTATTGACTTTTGTACGATAGATCTTAAAGAGTAATATATTAATTAGGCACTATAATTTTATGGGAGTGCACTGCACAAGCGCTCCTTAGAGGAAGCCGCGCCTGGCTTGGAGCCCAGTGTCTCCGGCGTAACGAAGGCCAGAGCCCCGGACAACAGAGCGAAGCCGCCGAACAGAGCGAACGGCAGCTCGGCCCAGCCGCTCGACGCACCCTGTAGATATATTAAAAAATTTACCTATTACTAAATAGGGTTATAATTTAGGGTTCTCAAGGGTCGGCAATGCTTAAGTGGCTCCTGTGATGTTGCTTATGTCCATGGGCGATGATGACTGCTTCCTATCAGGCGGCTCGTCTGCTCGTTTGCTGACTATCACATAAAAAAAAATACTAGGCTACGAAGTGGTTCCCTTATTCCCTATATACAGGGCAATAGGGTCAATTTCACCGACCGAACATTTTTTTCACGATTCAAAGACGATTTCTGGGTTCTGGGATAAATTATAAATCAATAAGCTCATATGCTTGGTTGGTTGACACCATTGAAGAAAAGGCGAACAGACTGTGGCGATGCTTGGTCGGGAACAGCTCTGAAGTGTACACGTATCATGTCGTCATTACTGTTGCGATGCAGTAGTTGCCGATCAGGTATACCTACTGCAAGAGACAACCCGCCGTATCCTGGATAGAATGAAGATTTCCCTCACCATAGCAGGCGTAAGCGGCGACAGTATAGATCCCAGCCTGCCAACCGTGGATGAAAAGGCGAACAGACTGCGGCGATGCTTGGTCGGGTACAGCCCTAAAGTGTACACGTATCATGTCATAACTGTTGCGATGCAGTAGTTGCCGATCAGGTATACCTACTGCTAGAGAGAACCCGTCGTATTTTGGATAGAATGAAGATTTTTCTCACCATAGCAGGCGTAAGCGGCGACAGTATAGATCCCAGCCTGCCAACCATGGATGAAAAGGCGAACAGACTGCGGCGATGCTTGGTCGGGTACAGCCCTAAAGTGTACACGTATCATGTCGTCATAACTGTTGCGATGCAGTAGTTGCCGATCAGGTATACTGGCAGCGAAAACCCATCATAACCTGGAATTAAATTATAAAGAATTAAGATGATATTCGGATGACGCCTGAAGCAGCTTTGCAGCGTTACCGGTTACTGTTGTAGGGTTGATGGCATTGGCATTATTGCTGCGATTAGAATGTTCAATCCTTCACTCATTTAATCAAGGTAATTGATAGTGACTTAGTGACCTAACAGCAGTAATGCCGTAACAGTAATACTGCCACAGCTTCCATACAAAATATTAAATGCTCTTGGCTTGCGTGAGCTCGTAAGAGCTGGTCGCTGATCCGGGCCTGTGTCGCTTTTTGAACACAGATCAGAGCAATACAATAACGCACTTACAAGCTTAAATGACATTCTTGCATTCGTTCAGGCTTGAAGATTCTAGACTTTTTCCAATGTTTACAATGATACCTAATTTTAATTGTATATATTTCTGACATATCTATTGTATACAATCATGTTAATAATGTAAATTACGCATCCATGACATTATATGATCAATACAAATAAAGAATATAAATATGAATATATTTCCAGGTGCAGATAGACTTGAAGCTGTGTCCTCTGACTCCACTGAAATCAACGCTTCCATTGAAGGAGAAAACGAAACGAGCGTAGAACATAACGTTCCAATTCTACACGAATTTTGGTCCGTGACGCCGATGGAGGTAAATCTTGAAGATTTGCCAAAAGATAACTCAAACTCGAATAAAAGAAGATTAGATTCAAGAGATGAGGCACCGTTAAGAAAAAAGAAGAAAGATGCAGCCTCCCAAATGACTGAAGAGGAGAAACGACATTTCCAGAATGTTAGAAAGGGGCTATATCTAGTATCACCGCGCGTCTTCATTGTGTAGGTGTCGTCGGGACCATTTTTGTTCGTGATTCTTTTTCTGTTAACCCTATGCATAGTGACGTATGCAGCCTACAAAGCACAAAACATAATTTTTTGCATAATTAGATTAAATTGATTTGGTCATGTATAATTATTTTGGTGGTAAATTAGTACACAATCAGATGTTTTATTCAAATTTGCGCAGTATTTTAGTTTAAAAAAATTACATTTGTTTTAAGACGAAATGGTGGAAAATTTGGAAAAGTTGGTGATTTTTTATATGTGATTTAGGCGGGTTTTTTTCGGGGTTTGCAATTATTTTATATTTAAAATCTTTATCATAGGTATATCACAAATAGTGTACCTTTCTAATACTAGTAAGATTTCTCATATCTCTCGTACTGAAAATTATATATTTACATAAATATGATTTAGCCTATTTAAATTCTAACACTGATTTAGCAGTAATAATCGATGTTTTAATTTTAATTTTTTTTATTTTTATTATTTTCTTGTCTTAACCCTTAAATGCATGATTTAATATGAATATATTTTCAGGTGCAGATAGAATTGAAGCTGTGTCCTCTGACTCCACTGAAATCAACGCTTCCATTGAAGGAGAAAACGAAACGAGCGTAGAACATAACGTTCAAAATCTACACGAATTTTGGTCCGTGACGCCGATGGAGGTAAATCTTGAAGATTTGCCAAAAGATAACTCAACCTCGAATAAAAGAAGATTACATTCAAGAGATGAGGCACCATCGAGAAAAAAGAAGAAAGATGCAGCCACCCAAATGACTGAAGAGGAGAAACGACATTTCCAGAATGTTAGAAAGGGGCTATATCTAGTATAACCGCGCGTCTTCATTGTGTAGGTGTCGTCGGGACCATTTTTGTTCGTGATTCTTTTTCTGTTAACCCTATGCATAGTGATGTATGCAGCCAAAAATGCAATTAGCCAATTTAAACAATATTACGCACAAATCCTACCGACGATACTGAAGTAGAGAAATTAATCATGTCCTTAAACCCAGATTGCGCGTCTGGCATTGATAAAATAAACACTCGTATCTTAAAAAATCTAAAAAACTATATCGTCAAACCACTCGTTCATATTTTTAACCTCAGCATTTCATCGGGTTCTTTTCCGGAGTGTTGGAAAGTAGCTGCAGTGGTTCCCGTTCATAAAGGAGGTGACAAGAGCTGCCCCGGGAATTATCGCCCTATTTCTCTTCTCAGCAGTCTATCTAAAATGCTGGAAAAGATTATTAATAATCAACTAATCAATTTCCTTGAATCAGAACACCTGCTCTCCCAAAGACAATATGGTTTTCGAAAAAACAGATCTTCTGAACAAGCCGCCACCTTACTAGTTAACCTTGTTTCTTCCTATCTTGACAGAGGAGAAACCTGCGTGGGAATTTTCCTAGATCTGGCTAAGGCATTTGATACTGTCTCAATACCGATATTGCTAAGGAAGCTTGAACTGTTAGGCATTCGCGGTATCGCATGGAACTGGTTCAAAAGCTACCTTACAAACCGGCAGCAGTGTGTAAGACTTGGCACTTTAGTCAGTGACTCAGCTCCGATAACCTTCGGTGTCCCGCAGGGAAGCATCCTCGGTCCCACTCTTTTTCTGATCTACCTCAATGACTTAATTTCTCTGCCCGTCAGTCAGGCAGAAATTATCTGCTACGCAGACGATACTGCTCTGCTGTTTCACGATGTGTCCTGGGAACGATGTTTTGCGGTAGCTGAGACAGGTTTGTCTGTGATTACCAAATGGCTCGCTAACAACCTGCTCTCACTTAATATTTCAAAAACAAAATACTTATGCTTTCATAAAACGGCTTCTTCTGCCCCCAGCTCCCGGCCAGATCTCAAGTTTTCTCGTGCCAATGCAGACGTCGATTCAGCCAGTCACTCGAGTAGAGTTTTCGGTGTTGTTAGTAATTGTACCACCATAAAGTATCTGGGCGTTACGCTTGATGAAAATCTTAATTTCAAAAAACACATCGAAATAATGTCTACTAGAGTCAGAAAGGTGATATTTATTATGAAGCTGCTACGAAATTCTGCTACGAGGGAATTGCTTAAGATTGTATACACTTCGATATGCGAATCCATCCTGTCTTACTGCATTGGCGTGTGGGGTGGCTCCACTAGCTCTGCACTACTGCCTCTCGAAAGGGCCCAAAGGTTTGTGCTCAAGGTCATGCTTGGGAAGCCTCGGTGGTTTTCAACGGTCACCCTTTATAAAGACGCGGATGTTCTTAGTGTGAGACAATTATTGATCCTACGAGTTGCAACTCACGTGCATCGAAAAACTATAAATTCCGAAGAATATCTTATTTATTGTTGGGGTGTTGTGGGCCTGTGAGTGTCACGTCGACCAAGCAGTGATCTATTGTGACGGCCCTTTAAAGTTCGTTACTAATGCCCGTTGAGTCCAGAAAATTCCAGATTCTTTGGGCCGTAATGTTCTGTACCTCATAGGGTTGCAGTATGTGCCGCCCTAAGTGGATACTTCTTTTTGACATTAGTGGTCCACAGGAACAGAGAATGTGCATTGCAGTCTCCTCTGATTCCTGGCAGAACCTGCATGTCGCATCCTGTTTCAGGCCTCCTTCACTCGCTCAAAGCCACGCGCTATATGCCTACCGCTCGGCGTATCGTCGACGATATAATCGACAGAGGGCCGCCGAACGCCCGCCTGAGCGCTCGCACCGCACGTTTCCCGCGCTTACGCTTCGAAATGCCGAAACCACGTAATTATTGTGCAGTAGATGGGTGTAAAAGTCAAAAAACAAAAGAAAATTTGTCGTTTTTTAGGGTTCCTTACCCAAAGGGTAAAAACGGCACCCTATTACCAAAGATATAACTCCGTAATAAATGGATACAGTCTAAGGAAAAAACGTGCCTCGAAAATCAAGAAAATTTGATTCTCGTTCAGAGGGCGCTACTAGTTTTGGCCTATAGTCGTATAGATGGCGTTTACGGTTTCGTTTGTTATTTAACAATTTTAACGCATATCAGTGAAAGAACATGGGTCAAAATCATAAAAATAATTAATGCAAATAAAAAAAATCATTTATCTATATTTAAATACATTCTATCATATTTTTATAAATCTTCATTTTTAGTTTTAAAGTGTGTCGACAGATGGCAGTGAATTTACTGGGGTTACAAAATTTACTATGACAGTACCGCTCTAGTATAAGTTACTCTATGCTATTTTCGAAATCATTTATGGCGTTTTTAGGGTTTCGTACCCAAAGGGTAAAAACGGGACCCTATTACTAAGACTGCGCTGTTCGTCTGTCCGTCTGGCTGTCTGTCACCAGGCTGTATCTCATGAACCGTGATAGCTAGACAGTTGAAATTTTCACAGATGATGTATTTCTGTTGCCGCTATAATAACAAATACTAAAAAGTACGGAACCCTCGGTGGGCGAGTCCGACTCGCACTTGGCCGGTTTTTTCATTTCCGAGAGACGAAGAAAGGTGAGTAGTATTTTAAATCTATCTTTATGAATTTTGACACTATTTATTTCTTTGAACATAAGTAGATAAATCGTAAATTAAGGAGTTTTTTGAGTCAGGTATTATAAGTGTTGTTTTTAAATATTTGATTGACTAATATAAAATATGGTTGATTCGCAACATTCGTTTTATTACAATAATAACATAAGTAACAGTACAACCCTAGCGCATTCTTACGATGACGCGTTGGCACGTGGCTCGCACGGCGAGCAAGGCAGTCTCGACTCTTTGTGCGCCATACTTATGGTACTTTTCTTCTCGTCCTGAGCAGCAGGTATTATTATTAAGATTTTGTAGGCTATTATAGAGTAGGTATTTTCGCTTTTGTATGGGAATGATGTATCTGTTACGTAGTAACTATTTATTAATCTGTGCGTATGCTAACAATCTCTGTAGCCTTAATACATGCGCAACCCAACACACACTCACACACATACACACACACACACACACACACAGAGACAAAGTTTTTCTTTAATTTTCTTTCTTTAAATTACTTAATTTCTTTAATTATTACTTCTATTAATGTCACCTAGTTTTTTACTTAACCTTTGGTTGTTTAATGCGAACCCGGCTACCACGTGACAGGCATTGCCTAGTGTGGGGCCACTGGATATTGTCGAATATTATTAAGGTTTTTTCTTTTAAATAAATATATTCTTATTATTCTTATTATTATTAAAACATAAATTTCCCCTCACTAGCTCGGAAAGCCGTCTTTTATCCTTTAAAACAAGCGGGGAAAAACGCATTTTATCCACTAGTGGGGAAAGTAATTTGACCTTGGATGGAGCGTGTTTAAGTAGCTTTTGACAGATAACAAAAAGTAAAACGCTCATAATAACGGTTCGTTCGATATTAATTATCATTAAATAAATGGTTTGAGAATTTAATAAAAAATACCAAATTTGGCTTTATTTAATGATTTTAAGTCATAAACCTTAAATTCCATAAGAAACATTTGTTTTTTTAAATCAGTGTTTTTCAAACTTTATGGTGTCACGGCCCTTTATGACCACTAAAATTTTTTCGCGACCCCCCAAACCCCGTTTGTAAAAATTTAAATGTCGATTGCACTGGGAGCTATGTATTGGTATTTGTACTGACGGAGCTAAAGCGATGACGGGAAATGAAAGTGGATTCATTGCAAGACTTAAGTCAATTTTGCCGAATGCCTTGTGGACACATTGTTTTCTGCATCGCCAAGTTTTGGCAGACAGATTTTTACCAGCAGATTTAAACGAAGTGCTGAAAGATGTAATAAAAGTTGTAAATTCGATCAAAAGTAAAGCTTTGCAAACGCGGCTATTTCGAATTGTATGCGAAGATATGGGTGCACTTCATCAAAACCTACTTTATCATACAGAGGTAAGATGGCTTTCGAAAGGATAGGTTTTGACACGCGTCATAGAGCTTAGATCAGAATTATTAATGTTTTTGCAAGATAACAAAACTGAATTTGCAGATTTATTTTCTGATTATGTTTGGCTATTGAAGGTAACATATCTTGCCGATATTTTTGACCACTTAAATGCTATGAACGCAAGTCTACAAGAAATTAAGGGACGAGAACATAATAACAGCAAAAGATAAAGTGAATGGATTTATAGCAAAAATAGAGTTATGGACAACATCTTTACACAGTATGCAGTTTGATTCCTTCCCTTGCATGGCTAAAATCATTCAAGAAATATCATCAGAAATCTCAGCTAGTGAACGTGGAAATTCATATTCCTATAAACTCATTCGTATAAATTCATATTCCTGTTATGGTGGAGAGCTTGCAAAGTCTAAAAAACAACTTTTAAGTTATTTCTCAAATGAAACACTGATTGGTGATGGAAAATCTTGGATTTTAAATCATTTTTTGAATAAGTCCGTTGAGCTGGCCGATCTCAACGCCCCGGTGGATCTCAAGGCGGTCACACAGAGAATCGATATGTGGTCCCCATGTTAGGCCAGAGTCGAATGTAAGGCCTAAATATTTTACGTGGTCGACTTGCGGCACTAGCAATCCGTTGCATGTGATGTTAAGGGTGTGCTCTCTAGTTCCCCTTAGGCCGAAATGGACAATATTAGTTTTTTCAATGTTGAGGGACATACCGTTCGCCGCGAACCACGCCGCAACCTGCTGCATCACTGTGTCCAGTTTAAGTATTAATTGGTCCTGGTTGTCGGCTGCAACAATTACACAGCCGTCGTCGGCAAAAAGGACAAACTCAGCTTCATTGGATGCTTCTGAGAAGTCGTTCATAAGAATGAGAAACAGGTTATTTCCCATTGTGGAGCCTTGGGGTACAGCACAATTTCCGAGGTCAAGCAGCTCTGATCGTTCTCCCTTGACTGACGTTAGTTGTTTACATCCCTGGAGAAAAGAGGCGATCATGTGATGAAGTTTACCTGTCACACCATAATGGTCCAACTTCGCTAGGAGGAGCGGGTGATGCACGAGTTCGAAGGCACGAGAAAGGTCACAGAATATAGCCGCAACCTGTCGTTTTGCCTCTAGGTGACTTATGACCTTTAGATGAACATCGACGCCAGAAGTGTTGTCGTAGGGCTTCGATCCTGGCGTAGCGAGACAGGCGGGAAGGCTGCACATCCGTCAGGTCCTCGCTAGCAGGGCAGGTCAACGGCCGACCAATTAGGTAATGGGCAGGCGTGAGCGGGGATAGATCAGTAGGATCTGTGGACAAGGGTGACATGGGCCTGGAATTCAGGATGGCCTCGGCCAGCTGAGTTCCTGGTAAGTTAACCTAGCATTACCTACTACCCGTTTTAAATGAAAGCACGCTTTTATTCCAGCTTCCCACAATCCGCCAAAATGGGGAGAATAAGGAGGA
Organism: Cydia strobilella; assembly: GCF_947568885.1. Lineage (NCBI taxonomy): Eukaryota > Metazoa > Arthropoda > Insecta > Lepidoptera > Tortricidae > Cydia > Cydia strobilella. The sequence continues at coordinate 19,172,081 of NC_086050.1, forward strand.
ATGAAACTGAATTTGATGCCAGCATTGGCAGCGAAATCGACTATATCCTTCGAATTATTTTTCAAAAATGTGGAAAATTCTTTTTCGGCCCCAACAAAGCATTTTTCGTTATCCGAATAAATTATATGAGGCTTACCTCGTCTACTTAGACAACGTTTAAGCGCTAATAAATAATCATCAGTGGAGAGACTCGTAACAAGCTCCAAATGAACGGCTCGCGTGACCATACATATGAACAAACAAATATACGATTTAATTAGCTGAGCTCCTCTCCCCTTTCGATTAAGTATGAGAATTGGCCCGCCATAATCAACGGCTGTACGAATGAACGGGAAACCAGGCTCTAAACGATCCAAAATAACATTACCCATGACAGGACTAAGTACTTTACCTTTCATTCGAATACAGGTTGTGTTCGTATTTGAATAACAACACCGTTAACTTATGTTTACTGCACAATAACATGGCATGTTATTCGAAACTTGTAGAATTACACAATCTACCACCGACTCTAATCGCGTTTAACTTATTCTGATCGTCTAAAAACACGTTAAGACCGGATATACGACTATACTCATACTCATACCCATACTCATACTCATACTCATACTCATACTCATACTCATACTCATACTCATTATATTGTTTACTATTCGTCTTAATCGGTTTATTTTTAAACAAACAATCGTAGACGTCCGGAAATGATTGCATCTGTGCGAATCTAACTAGCATAAGACGTGATGCACTCAACTCGTCCACCGATAACGAACCGGTTTGGCGGAGTTGTTTACGCTCAGAGTTAATACGTGAGTTCAATATAAAGCGGAGTACATACGCGCCGATTCTAATTAATTTACTGTAAGATGAACATCTATCGAAATTAAATAGTTCATCTTGCTGATTGCAAACTAAACTTGCCGCGGTCGATCGTAACTCGGGTAAATCTTCGATTGCCGTATTTTTACTCGTATTGTCATTAATAAAATCCGATTTTGGGTCATGCAAAAATGATGGTCCGAACCACCATAAGTTACAATCTATTAAATTATCTAAAGTAACGCCTCTAGACAATAAATCACTAGGGTTGTCTTCGCTTCTCACATGCAACCATGTCGCATTACCGGTGAGATCGTTTATTTGTGTGACGCGATTTTGAACGAAAGGCTTCAACAAATGCGGAGACATACCTAACCACGAAATTACTATAGTTGATTCACACCAGAAGTAAACTTTTGTGAACGCTAACCTTAAGGAATCGGTTATTTTCTTGTAAAGTTTAGCAGCAACGAGCGCTCCTGAAAGTTCAAGTTTCGGGGTAGTTGGAGATTTCAGGGGAGAGACCTTACTCTTAGCACACAATAATCTGACAGTTACATCTGACCCTTCATCATATGTCCGAATATAAGCGCACGCGCCGTAAGCATGCAACGATGCATCGGAGAAAATATGCAATTCCGTATGACCAGTTTGTACACCCGCCCTTACATGACGCGGAATCCGTAAATCGTTTAAACGGCTCAAAATATTTATGAAATTATTCCACATCGTTTTAATGTCTTCTGGGACAGGGGTGTCCCAATCGATACGACTCAACCATAATTTTTGCAGCATTTTGGAAATTATCACTGCAGGAGAAAGTATAGACCTGTACCGCTGGCTATATTTTGACCCCTAGGTTATAAAAATATTAAAGTCAATTCTGTTTTCGCTTATGAATACTTTGTTAAGATGTAAATCTTACATTTTGTTTTGTGTCATATATATAATTTGCTTTTCTAGTAATTTGTTATTTTGTGGTAATTATTTTTTATTTTGAATTATCTTGGAGAAAAAAATATTCGAGAGAAAACATGTAACTGTGTTGCATTTAGGATAGTGTTTTTAGTGTGAAAACATAGTTTGTGTCAATTACGTCCACTGCAATCTGATACTATGTCATAATATTCTAAATGACACAAAAAAAAATTAGTTAAAAAAAATTACTTAGGTCGAATTTAATCGTTTAAATAGGTCCATTAAATGATTTTGTGTCTTATTAAGGCATAGCTTCATAAGATATTTGATGATTTTGTTGTAACAGGCTGTCACCGTTACAAAAGAATATTAAAGATATTAGAGTTTACATATTATTAATTTGAAATGCGGGATAAATAAGATGTATGAATTTGTGTCACTTGCATCCACTGCATAAACAAATATTACAAAAATATTATTTGCGTTCAAACGAAGCTAGCGGGCGGTCTGAATGGGCAACGGAGGCCGTGCAGGGTGGGGCCGCGGCGTGACCTTGCCGTACGCAACGCATGTTTACTTCGCCTGTGCGCCAAATTAACGCAACTTATTCAAAGAAGTTACGCAAACAACACAACAACAAGCAACAAGCAAGCAAAGAATGCGTCGAATTATCTTTTACCTATTTAAATCTCATAGATATTGTACAATGTCACCATTATGCAAAAGAACTGTAAGTACATGTTTGATTTGCGAGCGAGCTGGCAACATTGCGCAGGGAAATCTTAAAAATATCGCGTTTACGTGAACGCCACATACATTTGTGACAGTGATAGGGAAAAGGTACCACTAAAGTAAAATTTGGTTATAAATACCGTGACTTTCTTTCATTCTTTGATAAAAAAAATTGCTATTTATGCAACAAGTGCGGAAATCATCTTTACGCACGTGTATCATACAATGTTTTACTATGCATTGTGCGAGTAAATAAAAAAACATGTCATGGCAAATAAGTTTAATTATTAAAAGGAGTGTTTTAAATCGACACGAGTTGCGAATTACCTATTCGCACGTGTATCGTACGTTTTACAGTACATATGGCCCTTTAAACTTTCGACATATGCACGGTAAGTGCTCTTTTCCGCACTAGTGCGAGAAAGTAGCACCATATGTACTGTAAAAAAAAATTGAAAACAAAAAGCACTAGTGCGGAAAAGCAGTACTTTCCGCACGACATGGCTCCGTAGGAAACGCACTTTTCGAGCACATGCATTGTAAAAAAATATATAGGACTGTATCTCCTAAACCATGCGTCGTAGCGCAAAAATAATAAAATTTTCGTTCCCCTTTATGTAACCCAAAAGTAATACATGAAAAAAAAAAGAAACAAAATCTTTATAGGGCTGTATTAGCTGTATCTCCTATATCGTGCATCGTAGCGCAAAAAAAATCAAATTTTCGCTTCCCTTTAAGAAGCCCCTAATTAAGATTTAAAAACGCAAAAAAGAAAAAAAAAGAGGAAAAAATCTTTATAGGGCTGCATCTCCTAAACCGTGCATCGTAGCACAAAAATAATCAAATTTTCGTTCCCCTTAAGAAATCCTTAATTAAAACTTAAAAAAAAACCAGGAAAAAAACTTTATAGAGCTATTATTGCTATATATATAGATATAATATCTCCTAAACCGTGCTTGGTGGCGCAAAAATAATAAAAATTTCGTTCCCCTTTATGAAGCCCCAAAGTAATATACTAAAAACACAATGAAAAAAAAGAAAAAAAATAACAAAAAATTTTTATAGGGCTGTATCTCCTACACCGTGCATCGTAGCGCAAAAATAATTAAAAAAAATCCCTTTAAGAAACCCCTAATTAAGATTGAAAAACGCAAAAAAGAAAGTGGAAAAAAAATCATTTTAGGGCTGTATCTCCTAAACCGTGCGTCGTAGCGCAAAAATAATAAAATTTTCGTTCCCCTTTACGGAACCCCAAAGTAATATACAAAAAAACACAATGAAAAAAAAAACAAAAAAAAAATCTTTATAGGGCTGCATATCCTAAATCGTGCATCGTAGCGCAAAAATAATCAATTTTTCGTTCCCCTTTAAGGATCCCTTAATTAATACTTAAAAAAAAAAACAAAAAAAAAACAGGAAAAAATCTTTATAGAGCTATATCTCCTAAACCGTGCGTGGTAGCGCAAAAAGAACAAAATTTTCGTTCCCCTTTACGGAACCCCAAAATAATATACAAAAAACACAATGAAAAAAAAACAACAAAAAAAATCTTTATAGGGCTGCATCTCCTAAACCGTGCATCGTAGCACAAAAATAATCATATTTTCGTTCCCCTTTAAGAAACCCTTAATTAAAACTTTAAAAAAAACCAGGAAAAAACTTTATAGAGCTATTATAGCTATATATAGTATATATATATAGATATAATATCTCCTAAACCGTGCGTGGTGGCGCAAAAATAATAAAATTTTCGTTCCCCTTTATGCAACCCATAATTTATATTTAAAAAAAAAAACGCAAAATTTAAAATAAAAACTTTATAGGGCTGTATCTCTTAAACCATGCGTCGTAGCGCAAAAATAATTTAAAAAAAGCCCTTTAAGAAACCCGTAATTAATACTTAAAAAAAAAAACCAGGAAAAAAAACTTTATAGAGCTATATCTCCTAAACCGTGCGTGGTACCGCAAAAACAATAAAATTTTCGTTCCCCTTTATGCAACCCATAATTTATATTTAAAAAAAAACGCAATTTAAAAAAAAAAATCTTTATAGGGCTGTATCTCCTAAACCATGCGTCGTAGCGCAAAAATAATAAAATTTTCTTTCCCCTTTATGCAACCCATAATTTATATTTAAAAAAAAAACGCAAAATAAAAAAAAAACATTATAGGGCTGTATCTCTTAAACCATGCGTCGTAGCGCAAAAATAATTTAAAAAACCCCTTTAAGAAACCCGTAATTAATACTTAAAAAAAAAACAAAAAAAAAAACAAGAAAAAAAACTTTATAGAGCTGTATCTCCTAAACCGTGCGTGGTACCGCAAAAATAATAAAATTTTCGTTCCCCTTTATGAAACCCCAAAGTAATATACAAAAAACACAATGTAAAAAAGAAAAAAAAAACAATAAAAAAATCTTTATAGGGCTGTATCTCTTAAACCATGCGTCGTAGCGCAAAAATAATTTAAAAAACCCCTTTAAGAAACCCGTAATTAATACTTAAAAAAAAAACAAAAAAAAACCAGGAAAAAAAACTTTATAGAGCTGTATCTCCTAAACCGTGCGTGGTACCGCAAAAACAATAAAATTTTCGTTCCCCTTTATGCAACCCATAATTTATATTTAAAAATACGCAAAATTTAAAAAAAAATCTTTATAGGGCTGTATCTCCTAAACCATGCGTCGTAGCGCAAAAATAATAAAATTTTCGTTCCCCTTTATGAAGCCCCTAAATAATATACAAAAACACAAGAAAAAGAAAGAAAAAAATAATAACAAAAAAACTTTATAGGGCTGTATCTCCTAAACCGTGCATCGTAGCGCAAAAATAATCAATATCCGTTCCCCTTTAAGAAGCCCCTAATTAAGATTTAAAAACGCAAAAAAGAAAACGAGAAAAAAAACATTTTAGGGCTGTATCTCCTAAACCGTGCGTGGTAGCGCAAAAATAATCAACTTTTCGGTCCCCTTTATGTAACCATTAATTTATACAAAAAAAAACGCAAAAAAAAAAGAGTTTTTTTATAGGGCTTGATCTCCTAAACCATGCGTCGTAGCGCAAAAATAATTAAATTTTCGTTCCCCTTTATGAAACCCCAAAGTAATATACAAAAAACACAATGTAAAAAAGAAAAAAACAATAAAAAAACTTTATAGGGCTGTATCTCCTAAACCGTGCGTCGTAGCGCAAAAATAATCAAATTTTCTTTCCTCTTTATTCAACCCTTAATTTATATTAAAAAAAAAACGCTTTCACTAAACTGCTGTAACTCGGAAACTTAGAATCCACAAAGGGGACTTTACTAAATTATGACACATATTAAAGCCTGACCAGTAATATATGATCATTGTCAAGAGGGCGCTGTTCATTCTCATGTATAGGGTGACAGTTCAGTATAGTATAAAAAAATATTGTATTTAATGAACATCATCATCAATGTAATTAATGTTGCTTGCCACGCTTAAACATAACAAAAATCACAATAAATTGCGTCTTAAAATAAACTTAAAAAGTCTACTAAAAATCGAAACAAAAGTAATTTTTAAGTCGCTGTTGTGACATTCTCAATCAAAAGGTAGGTACCACTTTGTCGTTTACCATAAAGACGAAATTTGATTATATCTTTATACAAATAACCTGTCAGAGAAAGTGGTACCTTTTCATTAGGAACGTCACAAATGTTGGTCAGTATGAGGAGTGCAGCCTACAGTTTATTTTTAATTATATTTATATACCTACTACGGTAAGATTGATAAGACAATGTAATTATGCCTCCGAATGAAATAAATACACTGTATCGCAAAACTAAGTGGCGAGACAGCTCATAATGCCATCTCTTGGTTGGTCTTAACAAGGGTAAAGGAGATAGTATTAAGATCTCAGTCGCCAGCTGATATTGCGGCAAGTATAATAAGCACCCCACCCGCGTAGGTACCCTTCCCCGCGCACGCCCTTCTTGTTCAATTGAGTTTTATTTTGCCAGATAGTAAAAAAACCGTGGATCAAAATGACCCAAATTATGAATGATGTCTCAATGTGGTATTATAATATTGTAGACGTAAACTTAATAACATGAATTTTTTTTTGTGGCAGATACAGGGTGTTAATTAGAAAAAAATTTTTTTTAAATAAAAGCGGTGGATGAATTTGACACAGATTTGTTTGAATAACATATAACAATGTTCTGTAAAGTACAACACTTCACTTACCGACTCTAATATTTTTTTAGGCGTTTTAGGATCAATATTAGGTATTTATTAAATGCCATTATACCCGTGGATGAAAATGACACAAAATGCGTGTGTACGTCGGAAGCCACTTTGCCTTTACAGGGAAACAAAGAATTTCGTCTCGAATATTTTTTTTACAGAATGCTGATTGAAAAAAGAAATACCTAAATTTCTACCTAAGCAAATACCTAGGATGATACAAAATATTATTTTTAGGTTTAGTATATGGTCTGGAAACTATATATAAAAAATAAGCAACATTAATATTCTTATAACCTCAGAAGTTATTGGTACAGGTCTAGTAGACCTAACGGATCGTAAATCTGTGAAATGATCGTATAATACAATTCATCGCGCGTATTATCCCAACCTACTCTGAGCGTTTTGTTCTGGGTGTGCTTACACCAACAAAATGCTCCTTAGACTTGTCCTGCGTAACGTCACAATTAAAAGTACATTTACGTAAAGTAAAGCATCCTGCTCATCACACAAATAAATACCCTTAAACCCAGGTAGCAAAATGACGTAAAATGACGTCATTTTGCTACCTGGGAAGGGATTCGAACCCAGAACCATCGGCTTCACAGGCAGGGTCACTACCCACTAGGCCAGACCGGTCGTCATATAACATCTATTACAGTTTATAAAATTTATATATAGTAGTGTGACTACTTAATAAAAAAAACACATCAAAATATTCAATAAAATTATTTTATTTGTTCCCAGAGTTGCTTGTAAATGTTGTTGAGTGTTGCTACTTGCTACTGCTGCTGTGCTCCGATAGGTTTTTAAAATGCGTAGGTAGGTACTTACACAATTCAAAATTGGGCACAAAATAAGGCGGCGTGTTAAAATTAGATAAAAGATATCAATTATTACGACAATCTATAATCCGATATCTTTTCAATGCAAATTATACGTGTTTACATGTGCCGAAAGCTTTATCTTGACATTATCAGTTTTAACGAAGATTTGATAGTGAACAATTATTACTTTATATATTTGCCAGTGGCACGTAGGTACTGGAAATGGCAAGTGTGGAAAAGCTGGAAGATGGACCACAGAAACCAGGGAAACCTGGGAAGGGGGTGGAACTGGACCAGATCCTCGAGGAGGATTTGGGGCAGATGGGCCGGTACCAGATCGTGACGTTGCTGCTCGCTGCGCTGCCCATCATGTTCTCTGCCTTTGCTTCAGGGGAGTACATCTTCACTACAGCTAGGATACCTACCAGGTAAACAGTCATTTCTTAGACGATTCAAGAACCTGCATGCTGCATGCAATAGTCGAAACATTGCTAATATGTGCCATTTTTAACCAAATGGGTACTTATCGTCGCTGGTCAGTAAGGCGCTTATATAGCTTCAATTAGAAATCAACCTTATCAACAAGCGACAACGTGGTACCTTTTGGTTGAAAACGTCACATATAACTAGGTACAGAGTACAAAATTATAAACGTTGTACAGTGTACCAAAACAGCGTTTCCTCCCGCGTACGCTTCGGCTGTGGAATGAGCTCCCTGCCGAGGTTTTCCCGAGGGGCTACAGTATGGGGTTCTTCAAAAAAGGAGTGTACAGGTTCTTAAAGGGTCGGCAACGCGCGTGTAATATCTCTGGTGTTGCAGGCGTCCATAGGCTACGGTAACTGCTTACCATCAGGCGGGCCGTATGCTTGATTGCCACCGACGTGATATAAAAAAAGGGCTTTTTTCTGCTGTCTTTACAAAGAACGTAAAAGGAATGTTGGAAAGTCAGTCAGATAACGGCTTAAATTCACGAAGCCCTGGTCCAGAAGATATAGAGGCGGACCAAGCTACCTCATTGTGCCATTTGCATTGAAAAAGTGTGGCGATGTCAAATTTCTATGAAAATATGCCGTTTATAATGGCATACCCTCACTTTGTTCTTCTCTTACCTGTCTTTAAACCTGTCCATTTCCTTCTTGCTACCAACATAGATTAGATTAGATATATTTATTCCACAACATATGATTACAATACAAATTACATTAATGTCAATTTATAAGAATCTACATTGTGATCTTCAGAAATAAATTTAAATAATAGCAAAATAATCCAAATAAATCAATTTCACTAATTATACATTATATAAAAATTTCCCCTGAGAAGGATCGTCAAATAATAACAATAGAATAGAATAGAATAGAAATCATTTATTCAGACAACACATCAATACAACACATATATACCAAATACAAGACAAAGATAAACGAAACAGTAGAAATAGAGATGTGAAGCCGAAATGGTCTCCACTCAGCAATGCAGCTGGCACGACTAGCGTGGTCAACGGCGCTGGTTTTCTGTGGAGCCAGCGGAGTGTGCGGGACAGCATAGTGCGGGACGGGATACGTTGTGGACGACGTGACATAATAAAAATAAAATAAATAAATTATTTTATTTTATTTATTTTTATATAGATGTATATGCCACAATACATAGATATATATGTTAGTCTTTCTCAAATGATATTAGTTTGTCCACAGATGCGTAATCCCGGAATGCGACGGAACCACCCCAGAATTATCACCAATCTGGAAACCGAACGCGATCCCGCGCACAGATAGCGGCTTTGACAACTGCAACCGTTACAGCAACAGTTCCGAGAACCATGCTGGGAACACTTGCCCTGCTTGGCTCTTTGATAGGACTCGTACGGAGGCCTGCGAGGATTTCGTCTATGAGCACACCAATAGCGTTGTATACGATGTAAGTAACAGATAACTGCAACGCAACCGTTACAGTAACTGTTCTCAGAACCACTTTTCGTTTTGGGCTGGTGAGTGATTAGCTCGACTGTATCTACATATACTTCTAAGTTATTATACTTATTACGAATAATATTAATCCTCAAATTGATTATTATTATCAATTTATTAGACTAAACGCATGTTATCAGGCTGATCATTACGTATTTAGATAGCCCTTTATGATGATATTGGAATTCCAAAACAACACAACAACAACAAATTCTCACGTGAATTTTATTACAATTAAATTAGCTTTCACCCGTAAATCTATCTTCATAAGAGTCATTCAAACTTTCTTTAGAGTAACGCAGCTGGGTGAGTAAACGTTGACAGACTGATTTATTCCATCACAACTAAGTGTTTTATACATCATGCTATCTTAGCATCACATCTCTAATCTGCGGCGATAGGTAATAGGTACATCAGACATTCAGCGCGTGCGCTAACCTATAGGTACTAAAAGTTATCGACACGCGCTGATAATATTTTGCTGACCGCCATACTTTCAAACGAATTTTCACAGTTAGTTGAATTTAAAAAAATCTTTTTTTTGTGAAGCTCTACATCAAATGATGAATATATTTCAAGGCCCTTCAAGGATTTAGACTGTGCTTTGTCCCTCAATCTACACCCTCTTTCTGATAAATATGGTCTGTTTCTGAAAAATAGAGAACACTTAATTTTTTGTGGAATTCCGAAAACGGACAAGTGTTCTTATTTGAGAATATCAGGCTGAATTTTAGTTTCTTAAAAAATACAAGTATTTTTAATACTGCCCAAAGCAATGTTATATACTTATTTATTTAGTTCTTAGGTATGAAAATAGTCAGCCTGCAAATAGTGCGAACCCAAAATACAGACAATATGAACTAGTTTTGGTTTGAAAACTTCGCATTAACCATCTTTCATCAAAAAACTAACTATTCCTACCTTTATCTCTGTTTCAGTTCGACATGGCCTGTGACGAATGGCGTCGCTCCCAGATCGGCTCCATCCGTACCATCGGAACCCTCCTAGTGCTGCCAATCACTGGATACATCTCCGACCGATGGGGCCGACGTGTAGCACTAACTATTAACGCCTTCAACACGGCCTGGATCGGACTTGTGCGATCGTTTGTGAACAGCTACGAGTGGTTCCTAGCGCTTGAGGTGCTGGAGTCCACGGTCGGTGCTGGATGTTTCTCGTCTTGTTATATTTTGGGTAAGTCTTCAATTAAGCATAGTCTACATGGTGATGAAATCCCTCAAAGGTGAGTCTATCCACACTTCTACTCATGTCAAACAAGTAGTGATCTGACCATGGAGAGGATAAAAGGGATAAGATCAGATGAGGTCAGTTTAGCGTTATGTACCTCCTTGCAAACTTTAGCGTTGAAATCAGCTTCATCCGTACTAGACCGGAGTGGTATATCGCGCGTCACCGTTTAAAACTATTTGCTTCTGTTGCTACAACGTGATTAGATTCATTCTCAGCTATACAATATTGGTATGTTTTATGCTGCAGTACAAAACTTATGCTACAGTACAACAGCTGTAAGTCTGTTCTTGGGATTGTATTAAAATTAACAACAGTACGTATGCTGCATTTCAGTGATGGAACTAGTTGGGCCTAAATACAGAGTGGTTGCCGGCACCACCATCTCCACCTTCTTCGCACTCGGCCAAGTGGCGCTCGGCTTACTCGCCTGGGGCGTCCAGCCCTGGCGCACCCTCACGCAGGTCCTCTACGCACCCCAACTCCTCGTCCTCTGCTATTTCTGGATCCTTTCCGAATCCGTCCGCTGGCTCATGAGCAAAGGACGCTATGAGGAATCTGAGAAAATCCTTAAGAAAGTTGCCAAAATGAACGGAAAAGAGCTATCGCAGAAGTCTTTAGACGCGCTTAGAGATTCCGCTGAAGCCGAGAAGAATACAATCAAGCCTAAAGAGCCATGGCTGCCGATTTTAGTCATTAAATCAAAAACGATCCTCTCAAGATGTCTGGTATCTCCTATCTGGTGGATCACGAATACGCTAGTGTACTACGGGATGAACATTAACGCTGTGAACCTAGTTGGTAACAGTTACTTGAACTATGTGGCGGTGGCCGTGGTGGAGATCCCGGGATACTGGACGGCGATCCTGCTGCTGGATCGGATAGGTCGGAAGCCGGTGCTGATCTGCGGGTACTGGTTGTGCGCGGCTTGCCAGTTCATATTTGCTTTCATGCCGGACGGTAAGTTAAACAATATTTATTATGAACGCAGGGAAAAAAAGTCAAATAAAAAGAGAGCTGATTATAAAACTGTTCTCAAGATCATGGCTACTTAGAAAGACGCGATTATCCGCGAACATCATGTTTCAATTTTTTTGATCGCGAACTAGAATCAGACTTTTAGTACAATGAACTGGGTTCTCCATTAAATCTACTCAAAATGCGGCTTTCCATTAGAATAGGGTCCTTATGCTTCAAGTGCAATAGGGACCTTACTATCAGAATTTCTGTTGTAATTTACGATAGAAAGGACTTTATTGAACTTAAAACATAAGGACCCTTCTGTGATGGATAGCCACAAATGTATGTAGGTACCATACTATCAAGCAGCAGTCTATTTACGGTTGGTAAAACTTCAAAACTAAAGACAGTTTCAGATTTGGCAAGGGAAGGGATAGAGCGCGGAAGTTCCACAATAAACATTACATTACTATGAAAATATGGCAATAGTGAAACTTTCACACTTTTTCCTGCGAAGTCAGAAAAGAGGTAACTTAGACGTACTCTACTTGTTCATATCTTCTTTACATAATTAATTAATTACACATGTGGATGCTGCAGAGGAAATGCGGCCAGCATCTACGGCACCATGGCGCAGGGGGATATTTTTAAGTATTTTATTTTATTTTTAGATTTAGGTTTTAAGTTTTTTAATTTAGTAAAAAAAAAATATATATTAGTTATATGTATATGTAATTGAATATGTGTAATCCCCAGGTCACGACAATATCTCCATGGCCGTATACTTGGTCGGCAAGTACAGTATCGCCATCGTGATGACTTCGGTGTACGTGTACACGGCCGAGCTCTACCCCACCAAGTACAGGCACAATCTGTTCGCGTTCTCCTCCATGATCGGACGGCTGGGCTCCATCACCGCGCCGCTTACCCCTTCATTGGTAATTTTGAATTTTACTATGTAACTCATCTTCTTCTTCCTCGGTCCCTCATTGCTGAGGATCGCGACCATGTATGCTCCGTCTCCATAGTGTGCGGTCATAAGGTCATATAGGTCACGCACTGCATGTTGCCGCCAACCACCCTTTTCACACCATCAGACCATTTCGTGGGTACTTTTCCTCGCCCACGCTTGCCATCCATTTGACCCAAGATAAGATCTGCCTTTCTAGGTCATGCTTCTTAGACCGCATGATATGACCAAAAAAGCTGAGTGCGCGTTCTTGACATATTGTAGAGAGCCGTGTGGTGGTGTAACTTTCATAGACATCCTCATAAGATGTAATTTCATAAGAACTCTGATCCTCACCTTCTACTAGAGGGCCTTACCAAGAGTTTATAGAAAACGTCAATCCAAAACTTAAATAATGTATATAAATGATAAGGATCACCTGACTTTTGTCGCATCTGTCACTCATCACTCAATCTTAGATTAGTGTTTGTTGAGATTGACCAATACAGTCATCTTAGCTACACGGTAGAGTGTATTCGGAAAGAGAAGAGTAATCTTCTCTTTCCGCACAGACTAACTTTGGTAGGTTACGAATTCATCCGTCATTGTTTACTTTAGGATATAGTGTCTCACTTACAGTAACACCACACACTAAGAGGAAAAACAATTCCACTTAAATGGCTTGAAACCCTTTAGCTGGTTTTGGACCGCAGTCCCATTCATAGGCCTTTGATTATTAGTTATAATCAGTTATTTATACACTTGTTTATAACACATCCAATCCCTCGCACAGGCTACGGAGGTATGGGCTCCCTTCCCCTCAGTCTTGTTTGGCAGCGCGGCGCTACTCTCCGGTGGACTCATCTTCACCACACCGGAGACGCTCGGCACCAAGTTGCCTGACACCATCGAGGAGGCTGAACAGCTCAAGAATAACAGGAAAACCAATCAATAACTATAGGACTTAATAATAACTGGAAAACTAATAGCAATTTACCTAATACGCCAGTTTTCAAGCTGGCATGGTCAGCATCATTATCAATCTTGTTCGGCCGCGCGGCGCTATTCTCCGGTGGACTCATCTTCACCACGCCGGAAACGCTTGGTATGAAGCTGCCTGACACTATCGAGGAGGCTGAACAGCTCAATAACAGGAAAACCAGTCAATAACTATATTACTGAAAATAACCAACTGGAAAACTAATGGCTAATTACTTTCCACCATTGATGAGGCTGAACAGCTCAAGAATAACAGGAAAAACAACATATATACCTACAACTTACACTTTGTTAATGTAATATAAAAGTATTAACCTTAGTAAGATAAGTTAATCATTAAATTTAGATTAAGGTACTAACATTGAAAATGAGTGCATCATTTCGCCGTTAAACGCAAGTTTGGCGAAACTTGTATAAGTTTAAAATGTGTTATACTTTTTTGAAAAAAAAAAAAAATATATTATCTCCATATAATTATCTCCGCGTGCCTCAAACGTTTTATGACTTAGTAGTTTGCCGACTATTCCGCTTTTTGTCTATATAGTGGACTGCCTGTTACGATAGACTATATACGAAGTGCCTAACTCTCAAATTGGCATTTTCGCGTTTTGCCTAAATTGGATACCTATTTAAATAGATTAGTAGTAGTAGTAAATCACTTTATTGTACAAAACAAAAATTGTTAACATGAAATTCATATAAATTTAGGTACAAAGGCGAGCTTATCCCTATAAGGGATCTCTTCCAGCCAGGGACCGGACAACCCTTTCCGCGATAAAACCCTTTCAATGGGCAACACTTAAACACGGCTAACACATTGAAAGACTTTCCCTTTTGAACAGCAAGCCGCTGCTGGAACAACATTCCTCCACCTCTCAGGAACCTACAAAGTGTAGTAAGTTTTAAAGCAAAGCTTAAATTATGTACACTACAACACCAGCGGCAACAGGAGACTTTAAGACACGATACTAGCTTCATTTAATGTAATTTTTTATCCCAATAGTTATGTAGTTATGTGGTTTATTACTTGTTTTGTGAGCAAACCAATAATATAAATATAGATACCTGATTTTTTCTGTCCTATCCTTATGTTAACTCAATGAGACTGTATAATTTTGTTTTGTTGGCATTTCTATCTCTGTCGCTGCCTTGCAATTCTTACTTCACTATTGTGTGTTATATTTATATCTATATGTGTAATTCATCTTCCTCGTGTAACAATTGTAACAAACTTGGAGACTTTCATTGTCAGTCGTATGTACGAACTTTCACTTTGGCAAAGTAAACACATCCACTATTTTATATTGTAAGATTGTATTTTTAGTTTTTGTTATGTAATCACGTTGATTTTCTTTTGCTTGTACCAAATACTAGTGTTATATATTATTTTTTTATATAAATAATACATTAATCAGCACATGTACGACATGGCCCTCTATGTCATCATGACATCTCACCGGCAGATTAGATGGCGCTGATCGCCGCCCATTCGCCGCCGCAAAGTCGCGTTCTGTGTTTTAAAATAGGGCCGTGTCGTACAGCTGCGTTCGTTCGTGGCCCTCAAAATGGTTTCGCCGGAAGATCAGCGCTGACTTTTGGGTTAGCATTATGCTGAGGCGGGACCATTTCGTGGTAAACTATTTATTTTTATGTTTATATTTCTTTGTTCTTTTATACTTTTGTATGTCATAGTTTATCACGAATAAATGCGATGATTCTGATTCTGATTCTGATTCTGAACTGCAAGCCCATAAGGGTTTTTAAAACCAAAACAAAGGGTTTCGTCTGGCAAAGGGTATGGTGAGTTAAGCCTTATGCAATACCCTTATAAAACCCCGATAAGGGATAGCGGGCCGGTCCCTGCTTCCAGCTGACCTTAGAGTAATGCGTAATTCTCTTACTGACTACATCGCGCTTTTGCCTTAATTCTTCTTCAAACTTCAAAGATTATAGTTACATTATATGAACATATTTAAATAAAAGTGCATGTTATTATTTTGTTGTTTTTTTAGGGTTCCGTACCCAAAGGGTAAAAACGGGACCCTATTACTATGACTCCGCTGTCCGTCTGTCTGTCACAGGCTGTATCTCATGAACCGTGATAGGCTGACAGTTGAAATTTTCACAGATGATGTATTTTTGTTGCTGCTATAACAACAAATACTAATAATTTTTAAGAAAAAAAAACCGACTTCAATGGGGGGATGCCGCTGAAAGTTCACTTATTGTTGATGGTGCACTCTTAGATTCCAGACAATGAAATGAAAAAGACAGCATCTTTTGCCTAATTATGTAGAAAAGGAGGTAAAACGACCCACTTTTCTAGTAGCATTTCGTTTTTGTAAGGGTCGCAGTTCTAACCTAACCTAACCTACTTTTCTGATAGCATTTCGTTTCTGTAAGGGTCACAGCTCTAACCTAACCTAACCTACTTTTCTGATAGCAGTTCTGTTCTGTGAGAATCGCAGTTCAAAACCCACCTACCCACCTAACCCACTTTTCTAGTAGCATTTCCGGGTCGGTCGGTCCAAGTTTGGGTCAGAGTTCGGTCCGGGTCCGGGTCCGAGTTAAGGTCCATGTTCAGACCCGGGTCCGGGTCCGAGTCCGGGTCCAAGTTTAGGTCTGGGTCCATAAGGAAGAAAACAAATCGCCAAACGTGAACTATGTGTCATTGAATAGTTCCGTTCTGATCATCATCAGCAGTTCCACTTCATCAAATGTCACTTATTAAATGTAAGTGCTTGATTTGTTGATGAAAATACTAAAATCACTATATGTATGCCTTTAATATTTTAGGAGTTCCCTCGATTCCTCATGGATCCCATGATCAGAACTGCTTTTTGACAAAAACGGGACCAATCTGTATGTATATACTTATAATCAAAAAAAGAATTTTCAAAATCGGTCCAGAAATGACGAAGTTATGGAGTAACAAACATTAAAAACAATACACTCCTTTTTTGGGCAGTGGTGTAAAAAAAAACATACAACCGAATTGAGAACCTCCTCCTTTGAAATCTTGAAGTCGGTTAAAAAGTACGGAACGTGTTGCCTCTCTGTCACACTTATAAATTCGTACGTAAGTGTGACAGGGAGGCAACACGTCGAACGTGGTTCGCGGTAGGCCCTCAGAGTTGTACCCTATTAAGGGTTTCCCAAGCAAACATTTTATATGCCGGTCTTCTCCACATAAGGCCCTGCATCAAAAAATTAGGACTTCAATTCATTAGTAACGCTAACGGAGTCCGAGGTCTACTAAAATGGGGAGGGAGGAGGAACTGGCCTTAGTAGGCCCTTAAAAATAAAATAAATGATACAAAATATTGTTAAAATTTCTCAGTAAATTGTATTTACCCGGTTCCCGAGATACAGGCTGCGCCTAGTTTGGGGCCGATGGATATTAGCTTAATTGTAAAATCTTTTTTTTTTTGTTAAGTTCAACCTGTGATGTCAATTTGTAAAATATTTGGTAAATAAACGATTTGTATAAAATAAAATCACTTTAATTCAGACAAAAAAATATAATCTTATTTTTACCTTATTGTTCTAATAAGGTAAAAATAAGATTATATTTCTCAAGCTTCATTCTTCAGATATAAAAACCAGGTAGTCCTTTAACCTACTAGGCAACTCATCGCATGTTTAAAGTAGGTAGCAAAAACTTTAACTCAAACAGGTCTATCCCTACTTTTCACCTAGTCTTGATGAGGCGCGCGGCTTGCCGCCATTGCTCAAAGGTTTAATTAAGATCGGACAGCGCGCAACGAAACAAAGGGCCCTAAATAATCATATTGTGTTGTGTTAAAGAGACGAGGGAGGCTTTCTTTTTATGTGGTTTTAGATGGCCCAACAGAAGAAACTCAAGCAAAATTGCCGAGTGATAATAGATTCTTCAGATCCTGAAGAAAAATCAGATACTTACTTAAGTGTAACTATTTTAACTATTTTTGTAAAAAACTTACACTTTGTGATCAAATACCTTGCATTTACTTAGTACCGCGCGGGCCGTGAGTCCACGACTAGTAACTATAAACCTGGGGGGCGGCCTAGAGTCGTCACGAAGATAGAACTTGCTTGGGGTTGGCCGTGAGTCAACACGATAGCAATGCATAACACAATTTAATAAATCTATAGCGGTTCTCGATCAAAAACACGCACATTTTAAAACACCGAGTTCAAGTTTTTCTATGTGCAATAAAGAATTATCTTTTAAGTTCAAGTTCAAATATACTTTATTCATATAGGCCTATTTATGTAATCTAGAACCTTACGGGTTTTATTTTGAAAAACATTCGAAGTCTACCCTCGAATTAAAAATATTTTTTTTAAATTTATTCACCAGCGGTCCGCGGTTCAGTTTTGATTTGTGCGTGTCAGAGACACGTCGGTCTAGCTGCCGAAATGTTCGGCACAAGACTACATTGCCTTTTAAAATAAATCCTTACATATAAAATATATTTGGATTTTTAATATCCAATTATATGTGACAGAACCTAACCCATAGTACGGTACTTTTATCCGCCCAGAGGTTGAATTTGAATAAACACGAGACTACCTCGTAAATTTATAATTGAAACAATACAATAGTACCTATATTGGTTTTATATTACCCACATAAGTATAACTTGTCTCTAAAAGTGGGAACTGCTAAATAGGTGTACCTAAATCACGTCACGTGATGTGAATCTGAGCGAAATTCCTAAACTTAAGCTGGATAAAATCTCTTTTACCACAAATGAAATGGAATAAACTA
Organism: Cydia strobilella; assembly: GCF_947568885.1. Lineage (NCBI taxonomy): Eukaryota > Metazoa > Arthropoda > Insecta > Lepidoptera > Tortricidae > Cydia > Cydia strobilella. The sequence goes on from NC_086050.1 coordinate 19,190,464, forward strand.
AGTGGTAATACCCTGCACAATGCATATATTTTGGTGACCATTTTTGAATGTTTATATATGCATATAACCATACAAATTATCGGGATATGCACGCCAATATTGTTATGGGATACATATGTATATTTATAATACCGTGATCGCTTAAAGGCATAGGCGATGTCAGTATCTAAGTACCTGGTGTCTGTTTAAAAATATGATTTTACTTTTTTAAGTGATATTGAATAATTAAATAATTTGAATCATCCAATTGTAACAAAGACACCTAACCGAATTGAATTACAGGAAAATGGGTTTATTCATCATTATCTATCTAATAAACCCAATGAAACAATTTGTGAGTACTGAATATGAAAGAAAGAAAGAAAATAACTTTATTTTGCATGAAATATGGTACAAAAGGTGGTCAGACAATATTATACATAAGTAACACATATTTCACCAGCATCTGGCATGCAAAAAACTAAACTTACAACTGAAGCTAAGAAAAAAAACGAAAACACGTTTTACGCTTATTTCTTCATAAATACAAGTTCATGCCGAAGCCTGACAAAGTGACCATTAGAGTACCATCTAACTGAGTTAATGATAAAGCGGTTTCGGTACAATTTGGCTAAATACACACACGAATATATTTGTTCGCATCTCTCACAGATATTTAATATTTATTTTTATGGTCGTAAATAATGGGTAACTAGGTAAATACCTATTAACCTGTATCAAAACTACAAAACAATTACCTTCCGATTATCTTTTAAAGGATCACCCTCAGATTATGCACATAAAAATATAAATACATAATTTAGAAGCTAATAGAAACCGTAAAAAATCAATAAATGACGAATGCACCTATGGTTCAACTCTCATGTGTCGGTCGCGATACTCTTTTAGCCATCATCAATACGATGGTAGTACCATAGGGCTCGCGGTCGAATCCGTGTTTCGTTTACACGTCTCGAATACCCGTCTCCGAATAATACGTAAACGGTTTTCTGGCCCGTTCCGCACGTTTAATTAAGAAACGTGTAGTTAAGACCCGTGTACACGGATAAACGGGTATTCGAAGATACGTATCTTATTTATCCGTGGCTCCGGACACGTCCTTGACGATAGTAGCGAAGGAACGAACTAGGGCTCGCGGTCGAATCCGTGTTTCGTTTACACGTTTCGAATACCCGTTTCCGAATAATACGTAAACGGTTTTCTGGCCCGTTCCGCACGTTTAATTAAGAAACGTGTAGTTAAGACCCGTGTACACGGATAAACGGGTATTCGAAGAAACGTATCTTATTTATCCGTGGCTCCGGGACACGTCCTTGACGATAGTAGCGAAGGAACGAACGCCAGCTACAAATGAATAGACAAAAGATTCATGACGAGTTTATGTCATATTTAACCTTATTCCGTGGGTCATAGAGACGAAATTCAATAAACGGTTTAGAAACCCCTTTCTTGGGCAGGTAGTTTTTGCTTGCAATAGGTATTACGAGTATTCACGCTTTTTATCAAAGTATAGTACTTTATATAGCACTTTAAATAGCTACTTTTTTTACGTTGCGGGTTAGCAATATAATAAAAAAACCTGCTAGTACTTATTTAAAAAAAATATCAGAACCATCGAGTTCAGTATATAGATCTAGGCAGGAAGTCAAACTAATGTTCGAAATTGGCATTAAGTATTTATAAAAAAAAAACAATTTTAACTTGCTTCTTTATTTTTAGTTAAATTTAAGAACATGATATGAAATTGTATTTCTTGTCATATAATGTAGGTACACCTTATAAAACAAAGTCCCGTCCGTATGTCTGTCTGTATGTTCGCGATAACCAGACCTCACCTATGGAAGAAGTTTTTCTTTGGGAATGTTTATGTGTATATTTTGTTAAGGTTTTGTTTAAATTGGTAGAAATATGACGATGTTTGCTAATGAATTTAGAAAAAATCACGCTGGCTTAATCGAAAACGCTGCCCAATCTATTTGATCTCAATGTATGGTGGACTTGTCTCTCTTTCATTGGTCTACAAAAAAGTCTGTCTATCTGATGGCTGTCTGTCTATATTTTAAGAATAATTAACCCATTATCAACTTCAAAAAAAACCGGACAAGTGCGAGTCGGACTCGCCCACCGAAGGTTCCGTACAAACTTAATTTTAAATGTTTGTTGTTATGGCGGCAACAGAAATACATCTGTAAAATTTTTAACTGTCTAGCTATCACGGTTCATGAGATACAGCCTAGTGAGTGGTGACAGACAAATGGACAGTGAACTCTTAGTATTATTAGGCTTCCGAAGTGAATACTTGTTACAGAATGTATTTTATTATGCTTGACTCTCTATGCGAAGCCGGGGCGGGTCGCTAGTTATTAATAAACACTTTAAATCAACATGATAAAATTGCACCTTCTCAATAAATTCTAATTGTTTTTGCTTTAGGTACCTCTTACCACAGTAAAACGCTTTTTAGTGCGGTGCAGCTAATACAAAACAATGGAAAACATTTTCTTGTGCATATGTTTTGACCTTATTACAACGACATAAAGCTTATAATTGGCGGTGACACTTGTGATAATAGTTTGGGAACCTACATGTTTTCGACGATAACAAACAAAAGGATATTGGAAAACAATGGATGGATGGACCACCGGTCGGCAACGTGCGCATTTAAGTTTATTACCTGAACGCTAGTGAGAAAGTGACCAAAGTGAATTATGAATGACTACCAATTTAAAGATCTATCTTAATGTAATTAGCAATATTATCGCAAGTTATCCAAGGTAGTATGGGTTTTTATGGTTCTTGGGTAAAATTTTGTTTTTCATTTGAGCATGATTACTCGATAATCCCGCTTTTGTGTACCTACTAATAACTTTTTTGCGCCGTTGGCAGGTTTGTTGTTTTCGCAAAGCAGTAATAGATCCGAGATAAAAATAATCACGAAATAATTAAACTGTTATTTTTAATTAATATTGTATTCTGTCTGCACACCTCTTATTAACGAAAATACTATACCATTATATAATTATAAAAAAAATCTATGATCGATATCAAATTTATGTAATTAACTTAGAAGCAATCGGTTTTATTAAATGATATAAATAGTTTAAAATTAAAATTATGTAACCTACTATTAAACATAGGAAGATGGCTCAGTACCTATGTTATATCAATACGGTTAAAAACAATTTAAAAAAAAGTAATTGTGCGGTTTTATGAAACCACGATGCAAGTGAAACTTTTTTCGGATTGCAGGCATTTAACTAAAAAAAATCGGAAATTAATTCGATTTACGGTATTATAATCGCGGTTTTAATCTTAACTTAATAAATTGGGGCAATATAATAAAAGCTTCACTTTAAAAATCGTACGACAAACGAATTCATCTGAAGTCGGCATAATAATAGTGGACCTTGTTACCATTGTACATTGGCTCAAACTGGTTCGGAGTATTTGGACCCGTTCGGAACGGTCTTAAGTACCCGTGTAAACGGAGATACGTGTCTGAGATACGTTTCTTGGGAACGTTCCTTCGAAACGTTTTCGAATCCCGGCGGTTCCGTGTAAACCGGGTTCTTAGTACCGCCGGGCTTAAGAACACGGGTATACGTTTCGGCGTGTAACACGGATACCGGGAGCCCTAGAACGAACGCCAGCTACAAATGAATAGACAAAAGATTCATGACGAGTTTCTGTCATATTTAACCTTATTCCGTGGGGTCATAGAGTCGAAATTTAATAAACGGTTTAGAAAACCCTTTCTTGAGCAGGTAGTTTTTGCTTGCAATAGGTATTACGAGTATTCACGCTTCTTATCAAAGTAGTATTTTATATAGCACTTTAAATAGCTACTTTTTTTTACGTTGCGGGTTAGCAATAAAATAAAATAAAAACCTGGTAGTACCTATTTAAAAAAAAAATTAGAACCATCGAGTTCAGTATGTAGGCAGGAAGTCAAACTAATGTTCGAAATTGGCATTAGGTAAGTATTTATAAAAAAATAAATTTTTAACTTGCTTCTTTATTTTTAGTTTAATTTGAGAACATGATATGAAATTATATTTCTTATCATATAATGTAGTGTAGGTACACCTTATAAAACAAAGTCCCCCGCCGCGTCCGTATGTCTGTCTGTATGTTCGCGATAACCAGACCTCACCTATGAATGAAGTTTTTCTTTGGGAATGTTTATGTGTATATTTTGTTAAGGTTTTGTTTAAATTGGTAGAAATATGACGTAAATGAAGTTAGAAAAAATCACGCTGGCCAGGAGCTTAATCGGAAACGCTGCCCAATCTATTTGAGATATAACGACACAATGTATGGTGGAAAAAAGTCTACAAAAAAGTGCGCGATGGCTGTCTGTCTATATTTTAAGAATAATTAACCCATTATTATCTTCTAAAAAAACCGGACAAGTGCGAGTCGGACTCGCCCAGCGAAGGTTCCGTACAAAATTTAATTTTAAATTTTAGTTGTTATAGCGGCAACAGAAATACATGTGTAAAAAATTTAACTGTCTAGCTATCACGGTTCATGAGATACAGCCTAGTGAGTGGTGACAGACAGGTGGATGGAAGTCTTAGTATTATTGGGCTTCCGATGTGAATACTTGTTACAGAATGTATTTTATTATGCTTGACTCTCCATGCGAAGCCGGGGCGGGTCGCTAGTTATTAATAAACATTTTAAATCAACTTGATAAAATTGCACCTTCTCAATAAATTCTAATTGTTTTTGCTCTAGGTACCTCTTACCATAATAAAACGCTTTTTAGTGCGGCGCGGCTACAAAACAATGGAAAACATTTTCTTGTGCAGATGTTTTGACCTTATTACAACGGCATAAAGCTTATAATTCGCGGTGACACTTGTGATAATAGTTTGGGAACCTACATGTTTTCGACGATGACAAACAAAAGGATATTGGAAAACAATAGATGGATGGACCATTTAAGTTTATTACCTGAACGCTAGTGAGAAAGTGACCAAAGTGAATTATGAATGATTACCAATTTAAAGATCTATCTTAATGTAATTAGCAATATTATCGCAGGTTATCCAAGGTAGTATGAGTTTTTATGGTTCTTGGGTAAAATTCTGCTTTTCATTTGAGCATGATTACTCAATAATCCCGCTTTTGTGTACCTAACTTTTTTTGCGCCGTTGGCAGGTTTGTTGTTTTCGCAAAGCAGTAATACACCTGAGATAAAAATAACCACGAAATAATTAAACTGTTATTTTTAATGAATATTGTATTCTGTCTGCACACCTATTATTAATGAAAAAATACAATACCATAATGTAATTATAAAAAAAACTATGATCGATATCAAATTTATGTAATTAGCTTAGAAGCAATCGGTTTTATTAAATGATATAAATAGTTTAAAATAAAAATTATATATACCTACTATTAAACATAGGAAGATAATGGCCTATGTTTTATCAATACGGTTAAAAACAATTTAAAAAAAAGTAATTGTGCGGTTTTATAAAACCACGATGCAAGTGAAACTTTTTTCGGATTGTAGGCATTTAATTAAAAAATTTCGGAAATTAATTCGAACTACGGTATTAAAATCGCGGTTTTAATGTTAACTTAATAAATTGGGGCGATAGAATAAAAGTTTTACTTTAAAAATCGTACGACAAACGAATTCATCTGAAGTCAGCATAATAATAGTGGAAAGTGGACCTTGTTACCATTGTACATTGGCTCAAACTGGTTCGGAGTATTCAGACCCGTTCGGAACGGTCTTAAGTACCCGTGTAAACGGAGATACGTGTCTGAGATACGTTTCTTGGGAACGTTCCTTCGAAACGTTTTCGAATCCCGGCGGTTCCGTGTAAACCGGGTTCTTAGTACCGCCGGGCTTAAGAACACGGGTATTCGTTTCGGCGTGTAACACGGATACCGGGAGCCCTAGATGGTACCATGCAATACGTTTTTGCCAAGTTTAAAATATATGTACCTTGATATTATAAGTTTAGTAACTGTAGTTGGTGGGGACCCACCACTTGCAATACCGCTATGTCACTAATATAGCACATTCATGACATAAGTCATGGATTAAAATATTAAGATGAATCCACTTCATATAATATTTGTTTTCTGAACTCTCAATACAACCATAGTAGCAATACAGCAAAGGCAATTTTTTTTATTATTCCGGCTTTAATGTTTACATTTTATAAATATACAACATTACGTCGCACAGTCTTTCGTTCCTTGCAGAGCGAATACTTGAATGACGGGCATAAGTTTTTAGATTTGTTCAGATTAAAAAGCAAAAAGAATTGTGTCAACGTCACTCACATCTGTCAAGGGAATTAAATCAGTCGCCTTTTTTACATATTTCGGATTTTCATTTAAAATACTAGAAATTACACGAGAAAAACCCCACAATTTATTCATGGTCCTTCGAACCGGATAGATATACTCGTAAAGGGAAGTGCAGTGTTTTTTAAGTTTCATAATCTAGAAGATAAACTGTGAGTACATTCAAGTTAATTATTAGTGTTTTTGCGAGGGTCTCGCAAGGTTTCAAATTAACAATAACGGATTCAAAAGTGTTTATATTATCAACAATAATCAGAAACAATTTTCAACAAAATTTGCAAAAGGGGAAATCGTGTATGTTTCGTACACCCAAAAAATTGAAAAAGGGGAAACATGACCAGTTTCGTACACCTTCAACAAGAGTATTGATGACATGATACCCTTTTGTTTCAAAACACTACTTACGATTAAAATTTAAAATTTCAACGGACTTTGAACATTTTTATTTTCATCTATCTCTGGATTTGGAATTTGTTTTGGAACTCTTCAACTTGTAATTTCAATTCATTATTGTCAATATGGACGCGGAAATATCATTGCTTGTTGACGTTTCTGTACGCATCGCGAAAGGACATACTAACTTCAGAAAGTCACCCAAGGAGCGCGTGACAGTTTCATATGTAGAATCGCGACTAGAAAATTTGGAATCACTGTGGGAGAAGTTTTCTTTAGGACATGATGAATTGGTTAAAGCCTACGCAGCACCAGACGTGGCCAAATCTGTATATGGAACAGAAACAGTATACGACGTAACTGAGGAAAATTACTTGGATTATAAATGCGCACTGAAAGATGCACTCAGCCGATTGAAACCAAATCCAAGTAACTCCGATACTTCGATGCACATGTCTAAAGCTACAATTTCAAAAACCAGTCATGTCAGGTTGCCAAAGATTACCATTTCAACATTTTCTGGACTTTATACAGAATGGATGAGTTTCAGGGATCTATTTGTATCACTCATCCACGACAATAATGAGATTGATGACGTACAGAAATTACATTATTTGAAGGGACATCTCAAGGGAGAAGCTGAACAATTGTTATCTTATCTTATCTTATAGTTTCGGGGGCCCTTTCGGATACACTTCGACCCATAGGGACCTTTTGTGCAGTTACCCCCTAGAAAAGACCCGTCCGCTACTCAAGAGCCTTCCCCACCATCTCCATATGCCGGATGATGGACCTTATGGGTAGCTTTTTGAATTCCTTTGGTACCAGGTAGCCTGTTCCAAAGTCCTTCATTCTTTGTCTGGCGAGGGCGTGACATTCACACATAAGGTGTTCTATTGTCTCTTCCTCTTCGCCACACATACGACAATCGGTGTTGTCAGCGTGCCCCATCTTGGCCAGGATTCCCTTGACCCCGTAATGGCCAGTAAACACCCCCGTTATTATTTGGAGTTGCCGTTTGCTAAGTTTCCAAAGCTTTTTGCTCCAACCAGAGTCTACCCCTTGTATAAAGAGCTTTGAGTGCTTTAGACCCGTCAGACTGTCCCATTCTTCCTGGTGTTTGGTCTTAGTAAGGTCTTTGATAGCCGTTGTGATGGTTCCCTGTGAGAGCCCCACGAATGGTTCCGGACCTATAAGGTTGTTTGCAGATCCGGCTCTGGCAAGTTCATCTGCATTTTCATTGCCCATGAATCCCTCGTGCCCTGGGATCCACACCAGTTGCACTTTGTTTTGCCTTCCAAGCTTGTTCAGAGCTTGGATGCCATTGTATACCAGTCTAGAGTCCACTCTAGGCGCCTTAAGCGCTTTGAGTGCAGCTTGGCTGTCGCTGAGAATATAGATATTCTTCCCTTGGGTTTGCCTAACTATATTCTCATGTGCACAGGCAATTATAGCGTATGTCTCGGCTTGGAAGACAGTGGCGTAATTGCCCATGCTTATGCTACTACTAAAGTCATTTGCATAAATGCCTGCCCCAGTACCAGAATCTGTCTTGGACCCGTCTGTGTACCATATGATGTCATTTTCATCAGACATTGGTGCTTCAAGACCTTCGGTCCATTCAGCCCTTGTTGGAACTTTAACATTAAAATTCTTACGGAACACAAACTTGGGTTGCATCTTATCGCAGCCCATATTCGTAATCCTTTTCATGAAATTGTCACATTCCATGTTTGTGTGTTTAGTCTTTGGCTTGTTATCGCTCCAGAGGCCTGTCAAAGCCAGCCTGTGTAACGATTTCCGCGCCTCAGATTGTATCACTAGGTGCAGCGGCGGGAGGTCTAGTAGTACCTCCATCGCCGCTGTTGGCGTCGTTCTAAACGCGCCAGTAATAGCCATGCACGCCGTTCTTTGTATTTTCGTAAGGGCATCCCTGCATGTGCTCTTTAGTGTCCTTGGCCACCATACCAGGCATCCGTACAGAATGATAGGTCTTACCATCATGGTATAGATCCATCTCAGTACCTTTGGGTTTAAACCCCACGTTTTGCCATATGCCGTTCTACACATTCCAAACACCCTCAGTGCCTTGGTTATGGTAGTTTCGACATGCTTTTTCCAGTTCAGTTCTTTATCTAGTGTTAAACCTAGATATTTCACTTCATCGGACATTTCCAGAACCCTTCCATAAAGCTTCAGCTGTTTCATGCCGTTAAGGGTCTTTTTCCTGGTAAACGGTACTACTACTGTTTTGCCAGGATTGATGGAGAGCTGATGATGGTTGCACCACCTCTCCACTTGCTTCAGTGCTGTATTCATGATTTCCGATACCGTTCCCGGGAATTTCCCGTTTACAAGAATCACTAAATCATCTGCATACCCTACCGTGTATATTGGGCCTTTGTTTAGTTCTTCCAGCAGTGAGTTCACTACCAGGCTCCAGAGAGTCGGTGAAAGAACCCCCCCCTGTGGGCAACCCTTCGTGGCCGTGGCTAATATTTCATCTCCCATGAGGGTGGACTTTATTAGTCGGCTATTTAGCATAGTACCAATCCATCTACAGATTGTCGGTTCTATGCCATGTTTAGATGCTGCAGTGCTGATTGCCTGATACGTGGTGCGGTCAAATGCCCCCTCCACGTCTAGAAAAGTGGCTAGGCATAGTTCCTTGTTCTCTATCGCCTGCTCTGCTTTGGTTGTCACCAGGTGCAGTGCCGTTTCAGTCGATTTACCCGGCTGGTACGCACATTGCAATTGGTGCAGTGGATGTCTCTTAAGAGGACCATCCCTTATATGTCTGTCTACCAGTTTCTCCAATGTTTTGAGGAAAAATGATGACAGACTTATCGGCCTGTACGATTTGGCTTCTGTGTAATCTGCTTTGCCTGGTTTAGGCAGGTATGTTACTTTTACCATCCTCCACACACGTGGCACGTGTCCGAAAGCTATGCACGCTCTGTACAGTCTACCTAAGTGTGGTATTAGTACATTGGCGCCCTCTTGTAGTAGTATGGGGTAGATTCCATCTGGCCCCGGGGCTTTGTATGGCTGAAATGTTGATAGTGCCCATTGTATCTTATCGTGATCTACTACCTTTTTAGACGTGTCCCAGTTGTACCTGGTAGTGCTAGTGGGTTGTTCCACCACACTAGTTACTATATCGTCCGTTACGCTCTGGTGTTTTATCGAGCCTGGGAAGTGTGTGTTACACATGACTTTTAGGGTTTCTAACCCCGTTTCAGTCATTCCTCCATCACTTCTTCTAACTGAAGTGAGCGGAACTGACTTCGTTGTGGCTAGCGCTTTTGTAAGTCTCATGCCTTCCGGTATGGACCTGATTTGATCGCAATGGTTCATCCATGCCTTCCTTTTTGCTTTCCTCACCGCTTTGCTGTATTCAGTGAGTTTCTGCGCATAATGCTGAAAGTCCTTAGTCCTTTTAGCATCGTTGAAGACAGCCCTGGTTTCCTTCCGGAGTTTTGCGATCTCCGGGTTCCACCAGGGCACCTTCTTCGCCAGGATTTTCTTTTCCGGGCAGTTGTTTGCCCAGGCTGTATAAACAGCTTGTACCATTCGGTCTGATTCAAGTTCTATGTCACTGATAGAGTTTAGCT